>NC_068980.1:9573055-9882500 GCF_016808095.1 Vigna angularis | reverse complement strand
AAGACAACTCCCAAACATTAGTTATAGCTCAAAAATCACTCTTATAGAAATTTACCTATCAAAACCCCAATGTAGACCAAAAACCAATTATAGCTCTATCATTCTATCACATTAAAATTCAACAGCAAATATCAATTCATTATGAAATCAGTCCCATCAATTCAAGCGACCTAAAACCAATACATTCAACAAGTAATCGATGCAAATTCTTTCAATATCAAACAACACCCATTCAATAGAATTCCCATTAGCAACTTCACATACCAAATTTATAAATTTCAAACCAAACCAAGCATGCAACACAATATATTAAATCATCAACAACATAAAAGGAGTAGTTAGTTTCCCTTACCTTAACGAGGATCCAATTGCTCTACAAGAGCTAATATGACTTTACCCGCTGAAGGAACTATATATGTACCTATAACTCACAGAAACCTCATCGGGGTATACCGTTAGTACCACCAAGCAACAGAGAGTCTTATAAAACACTCAGAGGACACATGCAAAAGCACTAAAACTCGCATGCAAAGGAAACGAGATAAACCAAAGAAAAAGAGTATAAACTAACTTACTCTTTTAGAGAAATTGATCCAGTAAACTTGAAGATCTCGTCGTTGTGATCACTCAAGCGGTCTCTGATCTTCAGACATATGAACGTAGGAGAAGAACTCTAGAGAGAAGTCAGAGAACTCTAGACAAATGATTTCTAGTGTGTTAAAATAATGAAACTCTTTTATAACAAAACTATTTATATTAAAATTATTTAATATTAAAATAATCGATGAATTAATGACAATATGTTCAATGACAATATAAAAACCCAATTGAATTAATGAACAATAAAAAGGAATTAAATTATGATTTTTTTAATTTTTTTTCTGTTATTTCATTTTGTTAAACAAACATGTTAGATTATTGTGGCCAATCTGACAGCTTTTTCACATCTTCTAATTTTATTCTTATATTTTAGTTTTTAATTTAATCCTATATTTTTTCTACTCAATTGAGTTTCTATTTAAAAAAACACTATTGAGTTTCTATTTTAGTATATAAAAACACACAATATTGCTTGTTATGTTAAATTTGCGTTTGGAAGTTGATAAATGTCTCGTTTAAGTAACTTTCTATATCATTTTGACACTAAGATTCCATGAAACTCATTCATTATTGAGTAAATCAACCCTCTTATACTTAGGAATATAGAAAGAAGTCCTAAGGATTAGATATTTTTGGATGTGATGATATTTTGATTAATTTCAATGATATTTTGCAGGAACAAATTAATGGTGAATCTGAGCCTGAAAATCGGTGCTACTAAGCAACTAAGGCAGCAAAAGAAGAATTCAAACTTAAGCCTTGCAACTAAGTAACTTATAATGGTAATAAGTGACAAGAGAAAAACCCTCAACATGAGGAAACCCAAAGCACCGAACAAAAGATCTAACCCATGAATAAAACTCTTCAAGGGAGGTAATCTCAATTACTGATCACTAAAATAGACGTTTGAGTTAGAAGAAAATCTACCATGGGAAGAAACCCTTGTTGCTAAGCACCATTGAATGAAGCTGAGCTCTAAGGTGAAAATATATAAAAACATAACATTACTTATGTTTTAAGAAACACTTTTCCAGCTTTTTTTAAGCACTCTCTTTAGAACTGTCAAAATGGGTCACAACCCGTGGGTCAATCCGGCCTACCACGGGTTTGAGCCGGATTAGGTTTGAAAAAATTGTATTTTTTTTATACGGGTCAGATTTCAACCCGGTTCATTTAAACCCGGCTCATGCGGGTTGAACCCGTGGTGGGCCGTTGGCCCACCAACCCACCTACCTAATTTTATTTTATTAAATTTTCATTTTCATTTTATAAAAAAATATTTATTATTTTGTTTTTTCTTGAAAAAATTATTTAAGTTCTTTATTTTCAAAATTAATTAAACACCCATGTTAGGAGTGAGATTTGGGAGTGAAATTTGTTTAGATTTGAATTATAGAAAGTTTGTAATTTTTTTTATTTAAAAAAATTGTAATTAAGTGAACCAACCCGTTTACCCACCAACCCGTGGTGGGTCGGGCCGAGTTCGATTTTTTCTGGCTCGCTAATAAATGAGTCGGGTTGGATTGACTCACTAAGTGACCAACTCGTGGTTGGTTGGGCCGAGTCGGGCCGGGTGGCCCGTTTTGACAGCTCTAACTCTCTTTGTACTTGATTATAACATCTTATTTAGAGATATAAGGGAGGCATAACAACTCCAAAGGCTTGTAACATTTCATATAGTTGAACTTTCTTGTGTTGAGGTTGAATATATTCAATTCTAATTTTCTATATTGTTACATCTTGAAAATTTATATATGTTTTCATTCAATTTTTATGGTTTGATTTATGCTTTATAGTTTGAATGACTTGATCACCCATCTTATTTCACTAGTTTAGATTAATTTGGAAAACAAATATCAAACTACGGTCCAATAAAATCATTTCCTACTTTTAAATGCTTGGAATTGATTTAAGGCTCGAGTTGGATAAAAATTCATGCACTTAAGACAATGATTCATTCTGTAAAGACCTAGAAAATGTTATTTTAGAAGTAGTAGTGGTTTAAAAATAGTGAGACTCGATTATTTTAATATTAAAAGATTTTAATATAAATAGTTTCGTTAAAAACGAGTTTCACTATTTTAAAACACATCATCTCTCTAGAAACCACTTTTTCAGAGTTCTGTGACTTCTCTATAGGAGTTCTTCTCTTGCGTTCATATGTTTGAAGATTAGAGATTGCCTGAGTGATCACAACGGTAAGATCTTCAAGAGTAACTAATCACTTTCTCTAAAAAAAGTAAGTTAGTTTCTACTCTTTTTCTTTGGTCTGTCTCGTTTCCTTTGCATGCGAGCCTTATTATTTTTTCATGTATCATCTGAGTCTTCTACAAGACTCTCTGTTGATCAGTGGTTTTAATGTTGTACCCTTATCATGATTTCGTTGTTTGTAGGTGCAATTAGTATTCTTTGATCTGTGGCAGCTGTCTGAGGGTTCTATCAAGTCGTTAGTCTTCAAACAAGTAAGGAAGCTAATATTTGTTTTAATTTGTGTTAAGAAGTATGAAATTATGTTTGTTAGGTTGTGAGAACAATGTTTGATTGAATATGTTATCATTTGAGATAATTATTTAATAAGAATTGTGGTTGATGAGTGAAATTGGATTATTGATGAATGTTGTTGTGAATGATTATGAATTTGTATTTTCTTGAATTTTGAATGCTATTGTTTTGAAGTCTTAAGAGGTACAAATTTGTTTTAGAATTGAAAGTAGTGAAATAGGAGTGTTGTTGGGTTGGTTTTTGGTCCAAATTGAGGTTTTGGTAGCTGAATTTCTATAAGACTGATTTTGGAACTATAACTAATGTTTGGGAATTGTTTTTAGATCATTTCATACATGTCTATAACCTTAATTAACCATAAATTTGATGTTGAATTGGTAAGTACTTAATAGGTTGAGTTTATGTTGTTTTTGGTCCAGTTTTAGGGGTTTTAACAAGTGAGAATCTAAAAGAGAAGGTTTGTCATAAAAATAAAGGTTTAGGATCTATTTTTAAGTTAATTGTGACTTGTTTAGACCCTTAGTTTGTAAATTTATGGTTTACAATGTGTAAAATTGGTTATAGGTATTTTTGAATTAGTCTAGTACCTCTTGTTTCTGACCAAATAAGCAAAGTGGTATTCAATTTTTTAACCATAAGAATGTTTTGCATCAATCCTAGTGTCAAAGAATATTATTTGGTCATTCATATAGGTTCCAAGTGCACCTAAACTAGAAAATCATGTTGTTGTCAAAAATTAACAAGAATAATCGATCATCAAACTTGATAATTGATTATTTCAATCATAATTATATCTTTGCTGAAAAACTATCTGGAATAATCAATTATCAGATCTAATAAGTGATTATTGTAGTAGGTATTCTAAGATAATCGATTATCAAACCTTAATAATCGATTATTTTAGTAGGTATTGTTGTATTTGCTTAAAACTCTATGGAATAATTGATTATCAGGCCTTATAATTGATTATCTCATAAGAAAATATATATTTATGATTTGTGAACATGTTTTTGTATATGTTTATGGTGGATGAACATGTGGTATGCATGATGCTTCATGAAATGAAATATTGAATATTAATATGTATGGTAGTTGTTCACACATGTATGATGTTTTGATGATGATGATTATGTCTTGATCTGACTCTCATGGAGATATTCCATAGTGGTGTCCAATGGTGTATGTATTATTATAGGAGCTTAAACTTAGGGGTTATCCTAACACTCTAATGGTCATTCATTCTCAAGTAGAGAGGGGTGAGACATGTGGTGAGAGTAATAGGAGGTCTTAGTCTAGGGGTGGGCCAACTGTTCCACCACTACAAGTGCATAACCCGCCATAGCTCAACAATAATGCATGTATCTGAATGTTTGAATCTAGATGTTATAATATGTTTAGGTGTGTGCTTAAGTTTAAAACTGAAATTTAATATATGATAATTATGAGTTCCATGTTTTATTCTTTTGATATTAGGTTACCTTTGCTATTTTTGTCTATTTGTGTGTTTGTTTTCTCTTTTGCAGTGATCACTTTAATGTTGTGAGCTTAGGGGAAATGTTAGGGTGAGCATGTGCTAGTAAACAGTGGAGCTAAGGCGTAGAATATGAAGTTTGGTTTCACTCTTCGTTCGTTTTGTAAAGATAATTTTTTTTGGATGTTACACATTCCATTAGAAGTTAAGGAATCACATTGAGTTTGAAGTCCTTAGGTTCTAGATTCCAAAACATCGAATGATCTACATTTAAATATACAAGATCAGTAGGGGTGCAATAGAAGAAGAATAAATTAATCCAATCTAAACATGTTTTATCATTATATTTATTAAGTCTTAATTAACTTTGTTTTATTCATTATTGCAATCACATCAAACATTGTTTCATTGAATCTAATCTAGATTTGAATATTGGATGATCTTAAACAAATCCATGTATGACACTTGTTTTATTTCGAAGTTGTCGTGTCAAAATTAGAAGTAACATATGACAAACCTAAATTTTAACACGTGACATTTCCAAACGGTGTTAACATAAATTTAACTTAAGGACTCACATTAAGTCTTTTCACAAAAATAAGTATTCAATTGAGTAAAAAACAAATAGAAAAATCAAGACGAATAAAAAATACAAAAATATATTAACTAAATTACTAATTAAGTTTTTTTATGTTTTTATAATTGAAATTTCATGGTTTAAAAATAAAGTTATGATTATTGATAATTCAATACCAAAATAAAATGCATCAAAGACATAGTATATGGTAAGTAATTCTAATACCGATTTAAAATTAGATAAAAAAAATTAGTTTAAAGGATAATTCAAATACAATTTCACACTAAAATATTAATGCAAATAAGTTTGACCTTTCTAAAAACCATTTAATTGAGTTATATCAAAATATAAATTTAAAAAAAATAAAATTTTCAAAAATACTTCAATTTGATAGGTCTAAATAAAGAAAAAATAGAAACGTAGGAATTTAAATTTAAGAAACTATTTAATAATTAATATTTTTTTACTAATAATTTTATTGCGGTCACTTGATTTTGAAAAACAATTATTAAATAAAATTAACAATATTTATTATTTATTAAGAAATAGTACTGGGTATCCATAAATTAGATACCATTCATATTTATCCACTAAATAACTAAATATTTATATATATTACACGGATATCCATTTATAATATTCATTTTAGTATTTATTATAAGTTTAGTTTTAAGTAGAAATATTTTTGTCATCCCTACAAATGATTTATTAATACGAGAAAGTTAATGTCTCCATATGAAGTAATAATCTCTTTCATTATGATGGAAGGAGCCAAAAAAGATACCCATAGGAAACTGAAAATCATTCATTGAAAAATTATAATGTACCTATTATACATTTTTGTTGGTTAAACTATACTTTGTTAAAGTAGTATAATTATTGGTTATCTTCATATATATATATATATATATATATATATATATGTATGTATGTATGTATGTGTTAGTTGTAATACATCCAAACATTTCACAATCATTAAAAGGTCTTCCGAAAAGCTTCATTATCATCATCAACATTATGATAACATGAAAAATCAATTATAATTTGTCTATGACGGAGAAACATGGCATCCCACTTTTTTATGAAAACCACGACACTTTGTTGAAGTTCAATATTTTTGTTAAATTATGGATTGAAGTCTAAATAAATAGTGTGAAGTTGGTGTATTCAATTTTAGTGATACACATTTATCGGTACTCTTATTTATATAGGGTTTTCAGAATACAAAGTGACTTACAAACAAGGATAAGGTTCTAAGAAGACGAATGAATGTCTTAAGGAGAGAAAACTAGTATACAAATTTTCTTAGTTATTTAACAATTTTAATTTTAAAAAGGAAATAAACAGAGGATAGAATCTAATATGGAAAGGGAGTTGGAGAAGAGATTGGTTTAATCAATAACTTCCTCCTTTTTAACTTCAAATGATGCCTTATTCAGTGGAATAGTTTTTTTTTAAATTTGAAAATCACACAAGTAAATATTGAAGCTTTTGACAAAAGTCATCAACACAATTTGACTCTAAATCATGACTTACTAAGAAATTTCTCAATTTTGAATGATTTGCTCTAACCTCTCTGCCCACACCATTCTCCTCATCCATCGCAATCTCCACTGCTTTGCACACACTCTCCTTTGTGAACAAACCATCTTCTTCACCCTTCTCCACTTCAACTCCAACCTTCAAGTTGCTACCCATCATCCTAGCGTTAAGGACTTGGTCACTGTCAGGTTGTGGCAGTAACACCATTTGACACTTATTTACTAATGCCTCAGTTAACGAACCAGCACCACAGTGTGTTATGAAACAACCCACTGATGGATGTTCCAAAATCAACTGTTGTTGTATCCATCCACTGTGAACAATCCCTCTCCCTTCAACCCTTTCCTTAAACCCTTCTGGCAGCGCAGCTTCAATTGTTTCAAACCCAATTGGAACTTTTACAACTGCCAAAAATGGAAGTCCCGTAAGTTCAAGACCCAATACCAATTCTTGGAACTGATCGTGTGGTAATTTCCATTCACTCCCAAGTGCACAGAAAACCACAAAACCATCCTTGAACCTTCCAAGCCACGCACTCCATTTTTCCTCTAAAACAGTGGTGGGTGATTCAGGTATGATAGGTCCTGAAAGGATAACAGATTTTCCAAACTGTTGTGCAAGGTAGTCAACATAAGGACCCTCAATTTCTCTACAACCTTTGAACCCAATTGCATCTGATAAGGTTAGACCACCATAGATGCGGTCATAAAAGAGAACACCACTACCATACTCCCAGTTCCTTTTGGAAGCAAGGAACTTAGCTTCATGGGCATGAAATTTGATCGATGGTACGGGGTAATCAAGAGGGGGTTGCATAAGGTCAAGTTCAGTTAAGGTACCCTTGTGGTTCATCCTTTCAGGGACTGCTGTGTAAGATATTGTGGCAGGGCTAACAATCAAGTATAGAAAGGATTTGATCCCCAAGCGAGAAGTAATGCTTGGTAGCCAATATGTGAAGTCAAAGAAAACAATCTGTGGCTTTAAATCTACGAGGAGAAGCTCTATATCCATCTCAGTGCGATCCATAGCTGTCATAATGAGTGGACCTAAAGAAAAAGATACATCGGAAGTGGTTTCTGCACCAAGAGGAAGACCTTCAACATGAGGAACGTCGATAGGGTAAAAGGCGATGAGATCTGGGAAGAGGTTGAATTGCTCTAACTTGGATTGTGTTCTTCTGGGGATGAAGAAGGAGATTTTGTATCCTCTCTTTGCTAATTTGTTGGAGAGATGGAGATAAGGTGTTAAATGACCCATGGCAAACCATGGAAACATTGCTATGTGCAAGGAAGATGAATCCATTTGTTGGTCTCCAATTTGCAGGTTCCCTACTGCATATTTCTTTATAAAGCAAACTTCTCCACCTAACTCCTTAATTTATTAGTAGTGGGAAAAACGTGTAAATTTGAAGAAAAATATTTTTTACGCACCTAAATTTTTTATATTTATTTGAAATTATTTTTATTTATTTTTTATTTTTTTCTTTCGTTGAAAAAATATAAAATTTTATAATTTCATGACTATTTCTTATATTATGTGTCAGATGAACGTAAAAATCTATCATTAGTCTAATTTAAAACGTCCACCTTGGAACTAAACACTACCTTATATTTTCTTAATATTAATGGTTGTCTGATGCTTTGGTTTTTATAATTAAATTTAAATGAGTGGCAAAAATATCACAAGTCAATTTATATGTGCCACTTAAAACCATTCTAATATATTATCGAATAATAATAATAATACATATTTATATTCATTTTGAATTACAAGATAAAATAATTATAAAAAAATTACTTTTTTTACTGAAAAGAGTAAAAAATAAAAAAGAAAACAGCATTATTGGGTGTGTGAAATATACGTATGAATTACAGCGAAATAATATGAATCGGTTATTTGTTTATTTCAGAAAAAAGTTTCTTGTCATTGTCCAATCCACCCACCGTCGGACATAAAGGTGTACGTACGAATAGTTAAAAGTTCACGATTTTAAAAATCAAATTAAAACTAATTAAAGTGATTTTTAATTTTTTTTACTGAGACTCGAGAGTCGTGCGTATCAGGAGTCTCTTATTTTTTTTCTTAATTTTTGTAATAAAAAATATATTTATTTAATTATTATAGTTATATAATAAAAACTAAAATAGTTAATAAGTTATAGAAATAATTATAAGAACTAAAATATAAAATATTAGACTTGATAAGAATTTTTAAATAATGATAGTAAGTGTTTTAACGTTAAAAATAATTTAAAAATACAAATAAAATTTTATAAAATCACCTTATTATTTAAATTATTTTTTTAAAACTCGATTTTTAAGTTTTCTTTTTTTTTTCTGTAGGAATTCTTATTTTAATAATCAAGAAGTATTTAGGAAAAATCTCCCTGTCATATATAACGATTAGTTTTCTTGACAGAGCAAGCAAGTTTAAGGTCATGGATAAAATATAAAGAATTGATTCGGATCTTAAATCATAAAATATTATATATAATGGTGAAGTTCGATACATCTTTGGATCTGAAGTGTACAAAGACAATATAATTGGTTTCGTTGATTTTTTGTATTGTGGTGGGCGTAGGAATGACAACAGATCGGGTCGGATAGTGCTTACCCCGTAACCCGATTCGACAAAAAGAAATTCATCCGTTATCTGATTCGTTATATATACGGATATCCGGTTAAAAGATATCTGCGAATATTTTAAAACTCGCGGATACCCGTGGATATCTGCGGATACCTGCAAATATTTTAAAAAAAAATATTTTAATAAATTATTAAAATAATTTAAATAGAATTACAAAAAATATATAAAATATAATATAAATTAAATTAAATTTAAATTTAAATTCAATTTTAATTAAATTTAATCTTGTAAAATATAAATTAATGTTAATTTTAATTAAATTTAACTTAATAAAATATAAATTAAATTTTTATTTTTATTTTTTGCGGGTAGCGGGTATCTACGGGTACGGATAGTATAACACCCGCACCCGACTCGTTTATAAGCGAGTATTAAAATATCTGCTACCCACGGGTTGCGGGTAGTAAATATCCGCAGGTATCAACTATCCGTCGCGGATTTTATCCGCGAATATCCGCGGGCGTGGATTTTTTTGTCATCCCTAGGTGGGCGTTTTCTTCCTCATACCTCTCTTCTCCATTTCAGAATCGTGAAAATGTTGAAGGTGCCGGAGCACTAGGTGGCGGGTCACATGGCAAAGGACGACGTTCTGGGGTCTGCTGGTGGACGATTCTGGAAAGTTCTACAAGCCACTGCAGGATAACGACAAGGGCTCCACTGAGCTCTCCTTCTACACCTCACTCGTCGTCCCACCCTCCATCCGCCCCTTTTTCCTGGCATTCCACGGCACCGTTGTCGTCCCTGCCTCCGACTACTCCGGCCCCCACACCCACCTTCTCCTCTAGGACCTCATCGCCCCCTACACGAAACCCTCTGTCATGGACGTCAAAATTGGCTCCCGAACCTGACACCTTGGTCACTCTGAAGACTACATCGCCAAATGCCTTAACAAAGACAGAACCACCTCAACCATCCCCCTTGGCTTCCAACTCGTCGGCGTCAAGGACTCCCTCTCCTCTTGGGAACCTTCCAGAACCTTTCTCTTCCAGAACCTTCCTCCAGACTCTCTCCACCGAGAGCGTCGCCCTGGTCCTCCGCAAATTCGTCTCCTCCTCCAACTCTGACGATTCTCGTTCTGACCCCGAATGCAACTTTGCGGCGGAGGTTTTCGATGCCGTCTTGGAGCGATTGGTGGAGCTGAAGGCGTGGTTTGAGGTTCAAACTCTGTATCATTTCTATTCATGTTCTGTTCTGGTGGTGTATGAGAAGGAGAAGGGGAATACCAACGATTGAAGTGGGAATCATAATAAGTTTTCCTACTGTACCCTTCCCTAAAGCTGATTTAACCTTTGTGCTTTTATATTTTTTAATACAAAACTCCTCTTTAATTTCACGTGTGATTAGTGAAAACATTGTTCAGTAACGTATAATTAAACCGCCGGTTTAATTTGATGACAAACCTCTAATTATTTCAGTTTTACAAAATGAAAGATCAATTGAGATTATAAAATAAAAACACTTATTGAGATTCCAAATCAAAATAAGAACTTAGACATTAAACCTAACTTTTTTTTCTTCTCTTTTCTATTCCTCTGAATTCTTCTGAACACGAAAACTTTATCTAAAGTAAATTTGCAGTACACAGCAGCTTTTCTAGTGCGAGATAAGTTTTGTCAAATATGCTCGCAGTAAAACTCTTTCATTTTTTTAATATTGATCAAGCCAAATAAAACTAAATAAACAAAATAATACTACAAGAAAAGAAAAGACTTTGTTTTTCCTAGTAATTTTTCCCAGAGTTTTCATAGTTCCCCATAATTTATATGACGCAAAAAGAATTATTTCAGTCGAGGTTTCATCTAGTCTATAAAAATGAGTAAAATTTGCTGTCAATTCACATCTGAAATCGAAAAAGCAAACACTCAAAAAGCTTCGAGAGTGATAATTGGTGTGATGAGGAAAACACCCATTTTCCTTAACAGAGCACCCAAGTTTGAAGCAGCTACTCTCGATTATGCAATTATCAGATATGAGTGGTTCTCGGGTTTGGCCCGTGGGAAATCACAGGAGTGTAATCCTCAGAGAGTTCCATTTCGCTTGCAGAGAGACATCCCATAAAAATCCGTTGAGAGGAGCAGATTTTCCCATACACAGACTCCCGGGGAAAGAAGTGATCTTCATTACACTGAAACCACGAGCACTGACAATGTTATTCGTACAATGTGGTTTAAATTTCCTGTGAGAACAATTTCACCAAAGATAAAATTTTGCATTGGTTGGACGACACTGATATGTATATCCAATAAAAGAACTATGCTCATAAACAAGTGACTATCACATACCTGATGAAAGTACCAAACCAGGATCAACGACACGATTGGGGTTGACAAAGCCTGAGCCGTAATCAAAAGGAGTGGCGGGTAGCAAGGTGTTGACCTCATAGCCTTCTTCCATTATAGCATGTCCAAGATGGTCATACTTTGAGCTTGTTGTAGAGATCGCATAAACTATCATGGATGGAGTCCATGATGGATTGTGTTGCTTCATCAGTGCTGCTATTCCAGCCACATGAGGTGTGGATATGCTGGTACCAGATAACAATGCAAAACTTTTCCCTGTATTACCAAAAGAGTGTTCAATGAAGTTTCAGTTGTCAACTATTTCTCTTTCATGAAAGATGGTAGTAGTGGTAGTACATTGACATTTTATATAGAATTTGGAAAAAAAAGAAGAGAAAAGTACCTCTGAGGAAAGGTTCTGAAGCACTGATGGGGCCCAGGCTGCCCAGATTTGGTGTCCTGGAGCAAGAATATCAGGTTTAAGAACATCTGCAAAAAAAAAATTATTGTCAATGATATCTGGACCCCTTGAAGAAAATCTACTAACTATCAGTGATCTTCCTGTGAAAGAGGCAAGTCTTCCTTCTCCCACAGCTGCCAAAGCACCAAACTCTTTGGCATTTCCTTTCTTGTTCCTCTTTGTTTTTTCTTCATAGTAATGTAATATAGCCTACAATTTCAAGCAGTATGTTAGTTATCTCTTTACAAAGATTCGGTTACATAAAAGATATAGAATAATAATAATAATAGCAAGCCCTCCCTTTTGTACCTTGGCATCCTCCACACGAGGGATCAAAGGCATTGGCTCTGCAATATAATCACCATAGCTTGGGTTTGCAACTAAAACAAAGCCCTCCATTCCCTGAGCCTTCACGGTGCCAATAATACCAGCAAGAGTTGAGGTGCCATTATAGAACCCACTTGAGAATGTGTAGATAATGATACTTCCCAACACCTGGGCATATTTTAATTATAAAAATATGTTAAATTCAATTCAAACCAGATGTATATGGGGCTTATTTATAAATTTATGATAACATGTTCACTTAGGTTATTTTGATTGGATTTAATTATTAAAATAAATTTAAAACTATTTATTTGAAAAGTAATTAATTTATACTACAAATACTCTGACAAAAGGCTGCATTGTATAGAAAAGTAACAGAGAAAGAAAGAGTTAAGGTCGTTTGTGGTATTTAACATAGGGATGACATTGACACGCAAAATTTATTAAGTAATGACTAATTTCATACACTTTTAAAACGAGAGACTGAATTGCCATTATTCAGCAGAACTGGAAACAAAATAGGCTATTAAACCAAAATTTATTTAACCAATTTTCTAAAGATAGTAAAAGTTTCACCAATTTTTCAAAAATCAATTAAAATTTTAACAGTTTTTTAAATTTCTAAAATTCTTAACTGATTTTTAAAAGTTGGTAACTACTAAAGAAAGAATAATATTCGAATTTTTGGAAGCGAAGAAGAAAAATTGAGAGAGAGAAACTCCTAAACTTCTGTATGTATTACAGCTAAAAACATTAATATGTATTGGATATTTGTTTTTTTAAAAAGTGTTTTGTCATTGTCCAATTGTCCAATCCACCCCACCGGCATAAAGAAGGTATACGAATAGTTAAAAGTTAAGTTAAATATGATTTCAGTCGTTTAAGTATAAAGTGATTTTATATCTAGTTCTTCTTTCAATTTTTGATACACTTTGATCTTTATTCTTAAGGAATCTATAAATTTTCGTCCTCCAAAATTAACGCTGTTAAAATTTGGTAAACTAACTAATTGTGTGCCACACTGTAAACTTAGAAATTCTCCTTCTCTCTACAACCATCCCCACCTCCGCTTTTTTTTATCCTCCCTCAACAATGACGCTAGGAAGATTAATTCTTTTCTCTCTCCTTCAACTATCAAACCTCCTTTCTCCTCCTCTCATCGAAAAAAGTGCCACTACACCAACGTCTCTTAGTATCCTTGATTTGTCTTCAAATGTGATAACTTCCTCAACATTTCAACTGTTATTCAATTTTAGTCTTTATCTACAAGAGCTTTATCTTAGAGAAAATGACATTGCATTATCATCTTTTCTTTTCCCAAATTTTCTATCTTTTAATATACTTGATCTCTCCTGGAATAATCTAGTAACAAGCTTCACCAGTGCTATCGATCAAAAAGAGTACTCCACAAAAAAAAAAACACTTTACAAATCCTCCTAAAAACATAATTGTCCTTTTAGAGGATCTACATGTATGTTGTTAATTGCAAAGTGAGAGTGCCCAATTCCACAAACACTCTTCAATCTGTGATTTTATTCTCACCACATTCGTAATCACCCATATTCTTATTAGGTTTCCTCTTTCTTCCTAAATATACTCTCATAAACAACGTCAAAATAGCACCGTTAAGCACGACATTCAAGACCCACGCGCCAATCCCGTTAACCCCTGTGAAGAAATGCAGCATTGTCATTCTTGGCTGATGATTTGGGGTTGTTTTTGTGTTTCTTCTTGCAGGTTGGCAACTATAGGTTGAGGGTTTTAATCTTGTAATTTGGGGGTTTGATTTTAGGATTTTTGAATTTGAGAATTTTTCTTTGGGGTTTCTGTTATTGTTCTTGGTTTTTCTGATGTTGCGATTGGAGGAGTTAGAATCTTTGTTTTCAAATTCGATTTTGGGGTTTCTTGTCCTCGTGTTCTTTTTTTTTTTTAAATTTGGAGTTAAGGGTCCTGATTCTCGGGTTTTAGGGTTCTAATTGATGGTGGTAGCACAAGTTTGCAACAATGGAGTAGCTGATTAGTACAACCACTGGATGTCGCCAAGGCTCCGACAACGTTGGACTGTGGGGTGCGGTCAATGGATGTCGTCATGGCTCTGTTGGCTGTGGTTGGTTCAGTTTGAATATAATTGGATAGCAAACCCAGAGTTGATAATGAACAAAAAAAAAAACACACCCTAATTTCCTTCAACTATATTACTCACTAACTATATGTCATCAAACATGTCATCACACGTGACAAACGTTAACAATGAAATATGTCATAACACGTCGCCAGATATTAGCCAACTCAATCTATTTTTAATGTCGTTAATTTTGGAGGATGGAAATTTATAGTTTTCTTAAGAACAATTATCAAAGTGTACTAAAGTGTGAAAGAATGATTAAATCTAAAATCGCTTGATAGTTGAGGGACTAAAAACATATTTAATCATTAAAATTTCATTAATTTAAAAAATTAAATAAAAACTGATTAAAGTGATTTTTTTTACTGAGACTCGAGACTCGTGCGTATCAGGAGTCTCTCTTTTTTCTGTATTTTTGTAATAAAAAGTATATTTATTATCATATTTAAATAAAAAAATTTAAATATGTATATTTAATTATTATAGTTATTTAATAAATAGACGTAATATAAAAATTAAAAAGTTTAATAATTTATAGAATAATTATATAATAATATTATTATACCATAACATATATTATGATATTTTTATATAAATTTAAATTCAAGAATTAATAGAAAATAATTATTAATTTTAAATATAATATTATATTTTTCTGAATATTATATTTTATTTTAATTCATGAAAAAGTTAACATTTGTATCTGTTTAACAATTTTATTATAAAAGGTTTAACATTTTGAAATAAAACATAAGTCTAATTAAGTTTTGTTCTTCATAAATTTTTTAAACGTCTCAAATCCTTATTAAATTTTTATGGTCCTTTTCAATTGATTTTCATTGTTAGATTTTTCCGTTAACCAATATTTTTTATAATTATCTATTACCACCCCAGTTAAATGTGATCATATAATATGTTATTGATGGATCTCTTTCAAGAGCACATAATGTATTAGTTGAAATTATTTTTATAATTAAATAAAATTATAAAATTCTAAGATTCTAATATTATAAGATTATAAAATTTACAATTAAATAATTTATAACATTTTAATTTTATAATTTTTAATATTATTGTTATATATTTATATTTTGTAATTTTATTTTAATTTTTTAGTTTTTAATTTTGTATTTAAAATTTTATATTTTATAATTTTAAAATAATAAATTCTTGAAGAAGATTTGTTTTATTATGATTTTTTAATAAAATATTATGTGATGAAAGTTAAATATAATAGTAGTAAAAAATAACTGTTATATTATTATATTAATAAAATCTTTATATTACGCAGAAATTGAATTGAAAAGTTCTAAAATTTAAAAAATTTAATAAATCATAAATATTTAATAAAAATCAATTCAAAGTTCTAAATTTAATAATTACTCAAAACTTAATTAAGTGTCAAATATATTACAACAACTATTTGTTTTTTAGGTTAAATATATTTTTAGTGCCTAAACTATTGGCCGTTTCTGGTTTTCGTCCCTCTTTCAAAATAAGGTACAATTTGGTCCTCATTCTTTTCGAAACTTTGGTTTTAGTCCTCTAAAACTTTGGTTTTAGTCCTCATTTTGTTGACTAAATGAGGACCAAATTTTTACTAAAACCAAAGTTTCGAGGACTAAAACCAAAGTTTCGAAAAGAATGAGGACCAAATTGTACCTTGTTTTGAAAGAGGGACGAAAACCAGAAATTACTTTTTTTAGAGTTTTCTACCTTTTATTTATGAGTCATCCATTTCACGATCAAAAGAGTATAATTCATCACGGTATCAAGGTCTACAATTCTAGCCGATCAAATTCGGCCATGAAGCAAGTAAGTTTCTACTCTTATTTCTATTAGATTTCAATATGTGATTTTGTCCAAGAACCCTTTGCATGTGGCTTTTTTGTTTTCCCTTCTATTCTTGGTTAAATTGAGATCCTAAGGACTATATCTGACCATTATTCGGTGTTTCGTAGGTTCGTCTAGAGTTTCTTTGTAACATCCCAAATCTCACACTTGATAATTCATAATTTATATATTGTAGTATTACATTTAAGGTAACATCCCATAATCTCACACTCGAAAATTTATAGTTGATATATATCTATATGTTTTAAACTCAGATTTCAACTACAAATTCATAAATATAACTCGAATTCTTCTACTTTATTTTTCTATCTCTCCCTTCTTTGACACTGAATCAGACGACATTCTTTCATCTGCTCCCGTATAACGAATTATACGATCATCGCACATACCCAAACACAAACAAGTAGGGTGAGCTAACATGCAATCAATCATTTATAAAACATGCATATTTACTTTGATGCACTCAACAAACCTCATATAATAATTATGTCAGACACACTCATACCATCATACAACAATCGCATCATAGATACTCATCCATTACTTTGATACACTCAATAGACACTCATTCCACAATACCTAATAGACACTCATCCCGACGATATGTTGATGACCGGTCACGGTAGGTTATGCACTTGTGATGCCTTCTACTTCCTCTTACAAATACACTTCCAAAATATTCCATACCATCCACAAGGTTAGTCCTCAACACTATGTCCAAAACCAGCACATAGACCATGACCTCCTGCCCCTCTCACCACATAATTCATCCTTCTCTACTTGAGACTGGATGATTATTAGAGTATCAGGATAACCTCCAACTTCAGGACCCTCAACATCAACATATACACACATACCATGGCATTACAGAATCTCTTCGCGAGACTCATACCATGCTCACATTCCTCAAATCATATTATACCCTTACGAAATCTCCCCATAATACTCATATCATGTTCTGATGCATAAATTTAAATCCAATATAATAAATTACAATCATCACAGAAATCATACAAAATGAATATATCACAAAATAAATTAACAATACTAAAATATCACCATAAATGGTCACCGGAGAAGAATCAAATGTTTGACGAATCAAACTCACCATAAACGCCAGTACATATGACTAGCCACAACTTACTGGATTTGACTAGGGCTGCTCTATGATCAGGGATGTACCAACTCCGGTTTTTAAGATTCCTCTATCCTACCATCACAATTATAATTCATAATTCCATATCTACCACAATAACATGAATTCATCAGACATTTTCATTCCAACGAGATGTATTGCACAATAATTTAACAGTACATAATCTGTTCAACAAGATTTAAGTTAAAAACTTGTTGAGTAGACTTCCAGGAAAGAGAGGTGCGTCACAATGGACAACTTAAGTACCAAGTCTTTCCTTAGCCAAAGTGTTCCTCAACTTGTTTTAACAAATTTCTTATTTACAGATTTAAAACAACAACATATAATATTAACACAGAAATTCAATATAGATAGATATACAGTAAGCATTAATAGTATTCACACAGAATTTCAAGACATGAATAGTAATAAAACAATACTAAATCATAATATAAAAGCTTAGAAAGGTTAGCTCCCCTACCTCTATTCCAGACTTAATCTCTTGCTCAGAATTTGTTTTCCCGAAAATCCTCCAGAACCTCTACTCTTCTTGCAACTAAAATTTTCTTCCTAACTCTTTCTTCTCTATTTCTCAAGATTTCTCACTTGATTCTTCTTCTCTTTGTGCAAAATAGCCTCCCCTCTCATGGCTATTTATAGTCCAAAAATTTTACTATTCAACAATTTTTTAATATTATTTATTATTTTAATATTATTTTATTATATTAATATCTTAATCACCACTTACATAATGGATTCCTCAATAATGCCTTAAAACATGGAGTGCTTTATCCACTATCAATATTTTAATTAATTTTTTTTAAAAAAATAAAAAGGTAGAAAAGAATTTGAACTCATGTTCTTGAAATCACCACAATTTTCTACCAATTAAGCTACCAAAATTTCTTATTTAGCTTTCCACATTTTATTTTTTACATAAACTTACTATATTTTCCATTCACAAAGAAATTTATTACTACTAGTAATAAAATTGTTACTATTAAGTTAAATATTTTTCATGGGTCTTACATTCTTTGTGTTTCAAGCAATTAACTTAACGTTCCTTGAGTTGAGTAGTTGTTTTGTGAGGTAAGGGAAGTTAGACATTATCTTAGTTGTGTTTGTATTATAAATTTGGTATTTCTATGAGTTATAGGTGAATTTGAGAAATTAGTATGATTGATTGTATATATGTATGTTTAATTGATGCTTTTGATAGTATGATGTTGTAATTAAGTGGTATGGTGTGTTTGAGATGATTAATATTGTTATAATTGAGTGTGATGACGATGTTTTAGTGTTTGAATTTGAATTGAAGTGGTTGTGTGAAATATTGGTCAAGTTACTTCAGTTTCAAGTTTACAGAGGAGGGGGTTTTGATGATTGAATTTGAGAAATAGGTATGTGAGTTAGAAGATAATTGTTTTAGAACTGTTTTGTGGATAATTGGGATTTGTTAGAAGTGTTAAATGATTGAAAACTGATATGTAGAAAAAAAGGTAGTTTATAGTTGAAACTTTCAAGTGTTTTTGGTGTAAAAAGAGGGTTTTGAGTCGTGAGATTTTGAAATAAGTGGTGTAAAATATTTTGGAGAGTTTGAAGTATATTCTGAGATCACTTATGACTTGTCTAGAGGTTTATATCAGAAAAATTTGTCATGGAAGTGTCAATTGCTTCATTGGTTGAGTTTCTAGTTCATTTTGGAGGTTTAGGTGATGAAAATGGAAAGTAGGAATATTGGAATGAAATTGAGGTGTTGGAGGGTGCTAACAAGTGTATTTAGACTTGTCTATGTAGTGAGTAAACTGATATGTGGGTTAGAAAGTGTAGAATTAAAATTAGGTAGCTTGTGGAAGTGAATTTGGGTTTTAAAGTGTCAAATTGAGTTTTCAATGTTTTCTCGGGGTTTAGAAGGTCCTATGAACCTTTCAAAGTTGTGGGAGAAGTGGACAAAGTGGTCTAGAAAGGGTTGGAGTTTGTTGATAGCGCTTGAGTCTAGAGGCGCCATCTTTGAGTGCTAGCGCTTAGGCGCTACTGGGAGCCATTGCACCTACTTTTGGGGGGTTTTCATGGTTCTGGATATCCATTGTGGACGTTCTTTAGGTTGTTTTGCACCCTTCCAAAACTGTTGGTGAGAGTTTCTAAGTTGTTTTCCTTACCTAAATGTGAGTTTTAAGATGCCTAAAAGAAAATTGTTATTATGTGACTTCTGATGACTTGTTTGGTTGATTATGGTTCTTTCAATTATAATTAGTGATCATACATGATGTTAGTCAATGTAAAATGACTGAATTTGTATATGATTTACATGGGAATCAGAATAATGCATATGAATATTGTGATGAAAAGTTTGTGAATGAAGTGAATGGTTGATGGACGTAATTTCATGACTCGTGGAGAGGTTACACGATTGTACCTATATTGTTGTTGTATAAATGTATGGAGCTTCAAACTGGTGGTCTATTCTGACACTCTAATGATCATTCATTCTCAATTAGAGAGGGATGAGTCATATGGTGAGAGTAGCAGGAGGTTTTTGTCTGTAAGCTTTGATCATGGCCATAAGCAACTGAAATGACTAACCTTGTATGATAGCTTGGTTTCAGCCAACAATATTACCATTACAAGTGCACAGACCATCAATAGTTCGACATTCATACTATATCCGGATGAGTCAGTCTATTGTTGTGATATGATTATGATGTACGTGTATTAGGTGTGTGATATAATGTATAATGGAATGTTTATTGTGTTATAATGAACTGTTTTACCACTAGCTTACCTTTGCTCTGTGTTGTCTGGTGTATGTTGTTTTCTCTTTGTGATGATCACCTTAACAGTATAAACTTAGGGATACAGTCTTTCAATTGTTCCAACAAGAGGTGAGGGTGAAACGGTTGTCAAAATAATACTATACATAACACTTTAACTTCATTAAAATTTATATAATTATATTACAATTCTTTTTATTAATTTTTATTTAATAATTTAATTTATATTTTATAAATAACTTAATTTAATATATTATTATTATTTAAATATGTTAAATGGTTGTAATACGAAAATTGGGTTGTGAAAATAGTTTTTTCCGCTTATAAAAAGGAAAACGTTCAGTTTACATTTTCGAAAAAAAGTTGGCCTGTGATTATCTTTCACCAAATTAGGTCGAAAGTATCAAATTGTGACTTGCATTATTTGGTGGACCAAACCATTATATTTAATCACATAATAATATATAGTAAAATGTTATTTAAATATACGACTATTTTTAATAAAAGTTGATGACAAAATAAAAAAAGAAAAAAGTATACGGGACACAAACTTCTATAGATTATTCAATAGTTGAAAAGCATGTAAACTTAAAATATCATACTTTGGTATTAACGCTACTTTGGACCCTTATAAAAAATAATGGTGGTTTGTTAAATTGATGCCTTGTCTACAAGTTTTTTAAGATATTGTTTTTATTATTATTTTTATTTTATAAAGGATTAAAGCGAAAGTATATTAAATAAAACCCATGCAATCCACGTGGGTCGTAAAGTAATCGTCCGGGTAATGATACTTTAACCTCGTTAAAAATTTATGCCATCACTCACAATTCTTTTTATTAATTTTTAATTAATAATTTAATTTATATTTTATAGATAGCTTAATTTAATATTTTTATTAATATTATTTAAAGAAGCTAAATGGGTGTAATATAGAAAGTGGGTTGTGAAAATAGTTTTTTCCGCTTATAAATATGGAACGTTTGATTTACATTATTAGTCGGAATAAAGTTGCCATGAGTGGTGATATTAGTTGTATTTATATTTTCATCAAATTAGGACGAAAGTATTAAATTGGAGCAAGGGTTATAGTAATCACATTTGCACCTACTTGATTCCTCCAGCTACGCATCAGTGACATACGTTAATCATCCAGAATTTAGCTTCTTTTTCTTTTGTTTTAAATATTTGTCGTTTGATTCTGACTTGCAGTTGGACGTTAATGATCCAGAATTTAGTTTTTTTTTTTTAAAATTTTAAATATATGTCGTTTGATTGTTGGACGTTCATGATCCAGAATTTAACTTTTTATTTATTTATTTTAAATATTTGTCGTCTTGGTTCTGACTTGTAGTTGGTAGACCTGTTAGTTTATTATATCAAGCAGGTAAAGAACAATTACCCTTCAATTAATTAAACCATTCTCAATATAAAACAGTAATTAGCATAAGGGTTTTTGGATTGGTTAATAGGAACAAAGTTATCACGAGGAGTTTTTTTTATTGACACAAAGTAAATCAAAGGTATTTGACACTGTATTTAGTTTTTTTTTTTAATTTCCTTTACGAAGAGAACGAATAAAAAAAAACAAAAATAAAAATAATAAGTATGTGTTTATAGATAAGAATCATAATCTCTTATGTAATCTCTGTTAATTATTTCTTTTAAATTAATATTTTTAATTTAATTCTTCATTAAATTAGAATATTCGATAAAATATCTACATAATTAATATTTCATTTGATTAAGAATAATATATATATATATATATATATATATATATATATATATGTTATGAATCTTTATAAATAATATGTTAGACTTTATGATTTTAAATTTTTCATTATACCTTAAGCATATTTAAGAGATCACATTCATTCATTATATCCACATATAGAACAAAAACAATTTTTTTATTGCATTAGTGTTGATAGATTATGTTTATAAAATGGGATGATTATGTTGTTAGGGTTTGATTTCACCAAGTTTACTCTTATGTATATAAGAATTTTTCTTTTTACATTAATATTAACGTCACTCACTAAATTACTTAGAACCCAATCCCTTGGCGCAATAAGCCTGCCTTAATTCCTAGTTCGTGCAATTCCTAGCGTTCCTAGAAAATTAAGTCTGAATATCAAGAGCTTAAGACGACCAAGTACTCATACCCTAATCCCTGAGAAATACCTGAATTGTAACAAACCTCCCGGCACTCATGCAATCCATAAATCATGCTATTAAATGAGTTAAATAGAGCAAGCACTGAAACAGATGAATTCCCTAATAATTAATGAAAAAGCATATAAATTAAGAATCAATTCAAATACATGAGAGTTCACAACGTTACATCATTCTCCAACAACAAATAGAGTTTAGTTCCCCATAGACATGGAGAAACTATATGAATAATGGAAAAGGATGAGATAGTGAAACCCTAAGAGTAGAAGAAGAAGCTCCCGCCTCCAGATCCGCCTTTAAAGAGTAGAAGAGTGTGTTGTTGTGTTGCTCCAGCCAGAGATGCAAAACCTAGAGTGCCTGGGTCTTTTAAATAGAGTCGAAAAAGAGAAGAAATAGGGCTCGGTCCAAAAGAGTCGAAACAGAGCAAAAAATGGGCATATTCCACGACACACGACACTCGGGCGCCCCTATTTGGGCGCCCGAACGGTGGGCATCGATTTCTGGCGTCCAAGCCTCCAAACTGGGCGCCCAAGCTTCGTGGTTGAATTTTCTGGTTGACTTTTCTACAATATGGTTGACGTTTCTCACTCTAGTCGACTTTTCTGCATTCCAACTATTTGGTACTTTAACTTTTCCTTCAAATCATTCTAATAACCTACAAAATCAAGGGAATTTGGTGATAAAATCATCGAGTATAACCTCAACTCTCTTATTCACAAAACTAAAGCAAAAACATGAGTCAAAGAAAGTTTCTAAGTCAAAAAGGGCACATTTGGTATCAAAATTACATCACAAATAACCTTATTTTCAACCGTTATCAATTAGTCGCAACTAAAGTTTTTTATTGAATTAGTCGCAAATAAAATAACAAAATGACATTGACTCATAATGAGATGTATAACATGAAAATTACGTGAATGTGACTTGTACACGTCTATTTTCAACTGGTCCTTACTTTATTTCAATGAGATCGATATAATAATTTTGATATACAAAGTGTAATTTCTGAATCATAAATCATATATTTATAAAACCAAATATGTCCAAAAGACCATGTATGCATGCATAAAAACAAATAGAGAACAAAAAACATATGAAAGTGACTAACTCTCACTAAACCAAAGATTCCTCAAACAACAAAACACTCATATGAGCAACATGCTCGTGAAATATCTTGGGTGAAAGTCTGTTAGTAAGAGCATCTACTATGGAACTAGTCCCTAAGTGTTTTATGAAAATTTGTTCACTTTGTACCCTTTCTTTAACAATAAGGTACCTAATGTCAATGTGGTTTCACTTGCTCGAGCTCTTATTGTTGTTATAATACAATCAACTAATTTTTTGTCACAATATAACTTAAGTGGTCTTTCAATTCCTTCCATAATGTGCAGCCCGGTGACAATGTTCCTTAGTCATATTCCTTAATTTGATATCTTATAGCACACTACAAATTTTGCAACCATAGTAGATGATGAGTCAATATTTTGTTCACTTCACTTAGCTTATTGTTCTAAAATTAATCAGGGAACCGTGTTTAAATGTCCGATATTTTTCCGTATTTGCTAATTGTGCTTAATTCGATCGGAAATTCTTATTTTAATTAATTTGAATTATCTGAGCTAATTATTTGCATTAGTAATTGCAGGGAGAATTTTGGAAATATAAATTGGGACATTTGGGAAAAATATTCACACACTGTGTTTGGAAGAAACTGTATTGCAGTGATTTAATCTGTATGTTGATCTCTGATGAAATATTTTTTCTCAAATTTGTAGAAGCAAAATTGGCTTGGCAACATACACCACACGTAGAGCCCATTGGGAATTCCATTTTGCAAAGCTTTACTTTAGTTTATATTTTGTAATGAAGTGTTTTTGTAGTGTCATTGCTGCAACCAGAATTCACACGGCCAACTCATACTAAAAGCCTATTCATTTTGCCAAATGATGAAGAATAATGGAGGGGACCACATTGGAAGGCAACCCACGGTTTTTGAAGGAAATTGGCATGCCACATGAATGAAACATTCTCGGCAATTTCACACTAAATGGGAGACAACAAAGTAGAAAAATGGGGGCCACCATTACAAGAGCTTCTCACGGTTTTTTGTTGAAAGGATGACTTGGCAAAGCTCAACAAAATTAAGGAGTTTTCAGCTGGCCACATTCCACACGGTTTGCAACATTGGCAAGTCAACAAAAGGTAAAAAAGGGGCACACTTACTCTTGGCTGGAACGTTTAGGAAGAGAGAGCAAATTCAGAATTTGGAGAAGCACAACATCACACGGCCAGCAGCAAACACAAGGAGCATTGGTTTGGTCCAAGAAAAATTTGGAAGTCCAGCTGCCACTTGTTGATTGGAAGGGGGGTTGCATGCTTGCTGAAGTCTCTCGGTCCATGGATTCTAGGGAGGAGGAGAGAATGTTTTTCTTGGGAGAGGATGCAGAGGACAATATGGAGACAACACACGGCCAGAAGGAGGGGAGTCTCTCCTCTCAGAATTTTTGGCTCTCAACAGTTCTGAGTGTTCCATCTTTTCATCTTCTTCTTCTATGAGAGAAAAACGTAAGAGTGCATACAACATGGCTGGAGAATGAAGGAAGAAATGGTGCAGGGATGAGAGGCTTGACAGAAGAAAATTTAGAGGTGATCCTAAGTAGAAAATTACCACATTCAGAGAGCTGGAAGAAGGAAGCAAACTGATGTTACGTTTGGGAAGGAAGCACACGGCTAAGAGGCAGCAGCTACCACTTGTTTGTTCCTTTTACTTTGAGTATTTTACTTCAAGAGAACTGTACAATATTTCTGATGATGAATGAATTGGATGTTGTTTATTCCTCTTGTTGAATCATGATTGCATCTATCTTATTTGGTTTTCTGCACATTTATACAATCTCTTCTAGCATTCTGTAATTGTGGAAAAAGGGTACACGGTCTTGTGTGTGTGGAACCTTAGATCAAGTTCATTTATTTTGCTTTAGCAGTAGAGTAGTACACTGCCGTCACCTAATCAGTAGAAAAACTAAAAAAAAAAAAAAGAAAGTTGTTTGTTTGGAGAGGAGTTCTCGGTTTCTTTCATTTACAGAAGCAAGGTTTCACTTATTTTAGTTCCTTAGATGATAGAGAAGAGTAGGATGGTATTACTTAAAAGAAATGAACCAAAAAAAAATTGTCAAATTTGAGAAAAAGCTCTCAGTGTAGAGGAGAAGAGATCCGTGTGAAACCTTGGAGGTGTTGATTTGTTTTTGCTGGTTTTGTTTGTTGGAAGTAAGCATAAGTAGAGAGGAGGAGAAGGAGTTCTTGCGAAGAGGAGAAGATAGTTTTGGTAAGAATAGAATGGTGGTTGAACATAGAAGAAAGGAGTGAATGGTTGGAAGAGAAGCACGGTCCAGCAGCAGATTGAAAGGGGCGTGTGTTAGTTTGTAACAGCAAAGGAAGCTCATCTTTCATTTATTTAGTAAGGAGACAAATTGATTTGTTTATGAGTGGAGAATGCAGCTGCAACAAGTCAGCAAGTTTAGGTAGAAAACAAGGTGGTGGAGCCGTGGAGAATTATTTCATGTGTGAAGAAGGAGACAAAAGTTTTGGATGCATTTTTCATTTTTGATGAAGACTAAAGTGAATGAAGGAGTGGCCCACGGCCTCTTATGCATTTGTTTGTTTCTTTTGGAATGGAAATCACAAGGTGGAAGAATTAGTCACGTAGATAGCCATTTTCTTGAATAGTTTTCAAGCTTTTGCAAAAAGTGGACCATGTGTGATTAAAATATTGTAGAAGTTGGAAGTTGATGGAATGAAGAAGAATACAAATTGTTTTGACTTTGCTTTGCCAATAATGATGTCACGGCCAAGAGTGGTTTCCTTCTTTAAAGCATTAGCAATTTTTAATTTCTTTTAGTAGGTGAATTGGTCACAGTTAATAGTAGAGAAGTTTTACTGTCTTTTATTTCTTTTGCTTTAAAATATTTTACATCATATGTTGAAATGATTTTCTGTATTTTTGTTTATTGTATTTTGCTGCTGTCATTTTAATTCTGTTTCCATATTTGAATTTTGTTGTTTTCTGTTTTTACTGTTTACTGTATTTTCGTTTTCTGTATTTCTGTTTTTTTGTATTTTCTGTTTTCTGTTCCAGATTTGTTTTTATTGTTTCATGTTGCTGTAATTTCGTTTTCACTGTACCAATTTCGTTTTTATTATTTTAATTTCATTTTACTGTCTCCAATTTTATTTCAACGCGTTTTAATTCAGTCGTGTTTTAATTTCATTCGCAACCCAAACTTTCACAAACCCTCCCCCCCCTTACGTGTTGACCTGAGACTGAACCACATTTGGTCCTTGTGAGACGACCTAGGAGTCACTTCCTAGAACTGTATTGCATTTTAATTGCACATCAAATTTGATCGGCCGCGACAGCTGTATCAGTAGACGAAGCCATAAACGTTTGGTTGAAATTGTGCTAGGAAACCACACCATTAGCTAGTATGAAAACTTAACCTGAAGTGTATCTCAAACTATCTTGACATCCCGCAAAATCAGAGTCAAAATACCCATTGATCTCTAACTAGTTTGACCTCCTGTATGTGAGCATATAATATTTTGTTCTCTATAAATATCTCATAACTTTTTTCGCTACTTTCCAATAATCCATTCTTGGATCTCTTAAATATATGTGTAATACCCCAACTATGTATGTCATATGCGAACACATACATACTTGGGCATACATCAAACTTCCAACATCTAATGCATATGGAATCTTCTGCATTTCCTGAATTTTCAAATTTCCTTTTGAGATTGAACTTCTCTCCCTTACTAATTGGAGTATCCCCAAATTTATAGTCCTCCATATTAAACCTTTTAAGCACATTTTCGACATAATTCCTCTATGATAACCATTGAACAACTTGAGATCGATCTCATTGTATCTGAATTCCTAATACAAAGGAAATGTCACTAAGATCTTTCGTTTCAAAGTTTCTATATAGAAATCTCTTGGTTTTGTGCAACATGTCTATATTTCTGGTGGCAAACAATATGTCATCAACACAAGACGAGGAAAATATATTTTCTCCCATTGAATTTGTGATACACACAATCATTAACAACATTCATCTTGAAACCAAATGAGAGGAATCACTTGATGAAATTTGTGGTACCATTGACAAGATGTATGTTTTAGCCCATAAATGGATTTGGTCAGTCTGCAAACCATGTTCTTTGGGTCTCCTTACAGAATTTTCTGGTTATACCATATCAATTGTCTCGTCAATGTTGTCTTTGAGAAACGTCATCTTAACATCCACTTAATGAAGCTCCAAATTATAATATGCAACAAGAGTCATGATTGTCTTAAAAGAGTCTTTTGATGAAACTGGAGAGAATGTCTCTTTGAAGTCAATCCTTTATTTTTTAGTATAAATCTTCGCCACAAGACAAGTCTTATACTTTTCTACATTACCTTTAAAATTCCTCTTGGTCTTAAATATTCACTTACAATAAATGGGTTTAACACCTTCTAGTAATGGGACAAGTTCCCAAACCTTATTGTCTTGCTTGGACTTATACTCATTCATTGCTTTTCAATCCATTTTTCTAAATTAGGATTTTGCATGACTTGACTAGCGGTGATTGCCTCATCTTCCATCATACCATTATTTTCCTCATTTTCTTGGCGAAATACCACACAATCATATGAAATAGTACTTCTCCTTTCTCACATGTATATCTGCAAAAATATTGGCTCATGTAGCACTAGTTCTTGAGAATCTTGAGTTTGTTCTTGTATAGGTTTCGAAATAAGAGGTGCTAAAATTGCTTCATCAAAGAAACTATATGAATCAGATATGGAATTGTCACTGATTCTTCCCCTAAAACTCAATATCCTCAAAGAATGTTGCAGTTCTCGTATCAAAAATTGTCTTTAGTTTTGGATCATAGAACTTATATCTCTAGATCTTTCAAAATAACCAATAAATTAGTTGTTAACTATTTGGGAGTCCAATTTATTTTCATTTGCTTATAAGGCCTTGCTTTAGCTGGACATCACCACACACATAAGTGTTTTAGACTAGGTTTTCGCCCAACCCAAAGATCATGAGGTCTTATGGCAACTTCCTTGGTTGGAAATATATTTAAAATGTAACAAGTCATACTCCTTATCATATCTTGAAGAGTTTGATTTCGTCTTTCAGCCACATCATTCATACTAGGTGATCCTAGCATGATGTATTGTGGGACGATTCCACATTCTTATAGGTACTTAGCAAAAGCCCGTAGACGTTGTTCACTCGATCCGTCATATATGTCATAATATTCAACACCATAATCAGACATGATACTCTTAATCCTTTTGTTGTGTTTCTTCTTGATAAGTGCTTGATATTAGTGAATTTCAATGCTTAATTAATGTAACACCTCAATTTACAGGGTGTCACAGGTTATTCAAAAATTGGTAAAAATTTCAAACTTTAACATAATGCGGAAACGTATTTTCAAAACCTCAATATTTAAACGTGCATAAAACATAATAGTTCCAAAACACTTGTCCAATGAAAATAACGAAGGAATTAAAATAACTTCAATTACATTGTTTCAAAGTTCAAAAGCAATAACTATAAATAAAATCCCAAGTTTGTCCCCTATCATCTCTCGAATCTATCATGCTTCAGCACCATCTACAACATCATCTGCTCACGTATAACATCACACATTATACGATCATCGCATTCACATGCACACCCACAAACATGTACGGGTAAGCTACCGGTAAAACAATCATAATAACATGATATAAATATATTGATTAAATCAATAATAATCAAACAACCCATACATAAGCATAATAACAATAAGAGTCATAGTCCTCTAACATAACAATTCAATCAAACGAATTACTTGATCCCCGATCCTCAATCCTCGATCCTTGATCATCATCATAGGTACACCACCAACATGATTATCCCAATCATAAATCACACAGTGAGCATAACCAAACCATGAACATTAACATAACAAGACTCGGTCACACTCTTGTACCTTACCTCATCGATTGTAGCCGCTCCTACAATTCCATCTATAGCTTCCCCATACAGATACACTCGAGTCATCCTTCTTCTAGCTTCGGACCTGTTCTCCTATCACACAAGGCATAACATCTATCCCCCTCGCCAAAGAAGATCCAACCCTCGAATACCATTCTCTTTTCTACAATTATTTGACAAAGAGAATGCCACCCTCTATTCAACAACCAATGCCAAAGAGAGTCTTACCCTTTTCAACAATCAATGCCAAAGGGAATATTCCTCCCTTTTCAATAACCAATGCCAAAGGGAGTCACCACTCTTTTCAACAACCAATGCCAAAGAGAGCACCTATCCGTAGATAAAACCAGGATTTACTAGGTACAAGTAGACTTTATCCTCCACTCTCATGCTCATCAATCACATACTCCAATACATCCAAACACTCATTCATGCTTCCATTCACAATCACAATCACAAGTCAAAACTGACCTTAAACAGAACCCCTAAACTCATTCTCTGATTCTCATCACGTTCTACAACTTCTCCAACATAGAGCTGCTGATGCGAGACTGTTTTCTCCCAAACTAAAACTCAGATTGACGATCCGAATGGTTAGATATGTCTAGAACCTACTGCCCAAAATTCAGCCCGATCCAACGGTGAACAACTTTGCAATAATGAAAACACCAGTGCAGGTTTTGTGATATGCGGAAATACTTTCTTCTTTTAGTTTAGGCTGTTTCTCCCAACGTTGACCTCCAACTGACGATCCGAACGGTCAAAATGAAGAAGCATATGTCTGGAATCCACTTACCAAAAATCAGCTCTATCCAACGGTGAACGACTTCGCAACGACGAAAACACCAGTGCAGGTTTTGTGATATGCGGGAATGACTTCTTTTCTTTCCTTTAACCCAATACTTACAACATATATTTTCATGGAAACCCCCATGAATCATAACTTTATTCTCCCTTAACATCAAGCCCCTTGTTGAGATAACCCAACAACCATACATACATTCATAGGGAAAACCCAACACAAATATTACATAAACCCTATACCCATGCATACATAAACCCTTACCCAACGAGAGCAACATACAACCATAATCATAATCATATAAACATATATCAACAAGGATTATTAATCAAATAACCAAGAACACATATATCATACAACAATTAACAAACAAAGGTAAGTTTCCCATACCTTGGCCAATCCTAGGGCTTTATCTAACTTCAAAAATACAACAAGTCTTCCCATGCACTAGGTTTCCTGTAGCTCTTCCTCTTCTCTACTAGAAACGTCTCTTATCTCCTTTAACTCTCTAATTTTCGTTTTTGGATTCTAGGGTAGCAATATGCAACCCCTTTTACTCTTCTCCATTTTATCTTTTTCTATTTTATCTCTATCTTTTTAATTAAAAATAATATCTTTCACTTAATCTATAAAACCACCAAGATTTCCTTTCTTATTTTATTTTATCTAATATTTAAACTATCAACAACCACCCAATAGCTCAAAGATTCACATAATCTTTCTAATTTGTTTCAAATTTTATTTTTATTCCTTTTCTTTCTACACTCCCCTAACTTAATGTCCACACCACTTAATGAGGGTATAAGACTCTTTTATCCTTGGGCCCCAAAATACAAATTGAACCCAAAATTTTACTTTAACTCTCTTTCTAAAATTTGGCTCACACCTATTAAATCTCAAATAACCCTTCTACCATTAATCCAACACATCATATTGGTAACAACACACCACAGAAATCATCATGATAAACAACATACCAACCATGTGTTCTACTTAATCAATAATAACATAATAATTATAATTGTAGAAAAATATCAAATAATCCAACAAAAATTACCAATAATAATGTCCAAGTCTCATAACCACATTATTCCCTAATTACCACATTTTTCTAGGGTCTTACAATTAACATTTATCTTGTTTTGATTATGTATAAAAACTATGATAACTACCCAAATTTTACTTGTTTTATAGAAACACATAAATTTAAGGATTTAAATTTGTATTTTGATGAAAATAAAGAAGATTTGCATTCATTTTGGAAGAATCTGACTTGTCATACCTGGAGCATCACCTGAGGGCTTGAGCCACAAAAGAAAACTCATTAAGGAAGGTTTCCTTAAGCCATCAACTAAAGCTTGAGACATGGGAGAATGCTTCACTATTAAGCAACCTCAAATAGCTCGAGCTTAGATCTTCATAGCCTAAGCCACACAAAAAAACCCACCAAGGGAGGAAACATCGACGCTGGAGTTGTGAGCCCGCTTGAGTTGTGCTGCGAATGTCTATAAATACAAGTACCTTGGAAGAGAAGAAATGAGAGGTGGAGAGATCTAGACTTTGGTCTTAACTCTCTTAGGGTGATTTTAGAGAGAGACTCTAGTGAGTCTCTCACATAATCCTTGTACTTAAAAGATACATCCTTAGAGGATTAGAAGATGATTTTCTACTTGCTTGTAATTCTTTCTATCTTCACGAGGAGCTAAATCTCCATGTGTTGAAGCATGATGTAACAGATTAAACTCTTGTATTTGGTGACAATTTCATTTATGCAACTTTCATTTGATTTAAAGTGGTTAATTGGTTTATGCTTAATTTTGGGATGAAACGATCACTTATCTTGTTTAACTGGCTTGAGGCATAAAGGCATCTAGTATTGAGTTGTTGTCCAATCAATTTTCCTGTGTGTTTTTGGATGAAATAGGCTAGAGATGTGCAACTGAAATATAGTCTTATTCATAATGCAGGTGAGTCTTATGCGGTCACTGATAGGTTTCATACTGGACAGTAGGCAAGATACTAGTCTCCGGGTACAAGGATGGGCTAGGAATACCACATAGAGCACTTCAAGGACTTGACCACATTAAGTTATAGACTTGAAGGAATACCTAATGCAAGAGAGGATGAATATGTGAAATCAGGCTCCAACACGGTTTTAATAATATAATAATTTCTTTGATAACTTAAACTGATTTCTAATTAATGTGACACCACTCTCACATTTAACATAAACACAATCACATATCAGGTTAAACTGATCATAATATTGTTATTTCCGCCAAATCCCTATAGATACGACACTTGTTTACTACATCAACCTAGTATACTTATTTGTATATTCTTACAATAGCCACACAAACAATTCTCAACTTCAGCCTTAAATGATTTGAATACGTATAGAGATAAAGATTTTTCATGTATGGCTTATCAAGAAATTCCTCTATTTATCATGATTTGCTCTAACTTCTCTACCAACCTCATTCTCCTCTTCCATCACAATCTTCACTACTTTGCACACAGTTCAAGTTGCTACAAATCTTTAATGAGAATCTCAACTTCTTATATTTGCAAACGCAAAGGAGAACTAAGTGACTTTGAATTGATTAAAATTTCTTTCTTGTCTCAATTATTGATTAGTTATACTAAGATAAATACAAGTGAGTTTGGATTTAGTTCAAGTTGAGTCGAATTAGTTTAAGTTTAAATCGAGTTGAGTGGATCGAAGTCTAGATCAAGTTAAGTTGACTCAAGGTAAAGATCAAGTCAAATGAGATTGAATTTAATTCGAGTCAAGTCACTTAGAGTCCAAAACAAGTTGAGTTAGTTTAATAAATGTAATAGTCAGCCTATTAAGTTGATCTCACTGAATTTAATAAATTAACAAGGTTTATTTAATTCAGATTTAATCTAATTTAAATTATATTAAAGTAATAAATCCAAATATATTGGATTTAGTTAAAATTAAGCTAGCTTTAGAATTGAATCTATTCTATTAAGTCTGAATTACGTTATAAGATTTCCAAAAGTCTAATCCATAATCATCCTTAATATGTGAACATAAATAAAGAAAATAACAACACAATTTAACAACTACATTACATAAATAAAAGAATAATTTTTTTAATTAAAAAATGTAACAATTTTAAATAAAAACTTAATTAAGTAAATATTATTTGAGTAAATCTTGAAGCTTATGACAAAAGTCATCAAGACAAGTCCACTCTAAATTCCGGCTTAGGAGGAAATTCCTCAATTTTGCATGATTTGCTCTAACCTGTTTGCCAACATCATTCTCCTCATCCATCACAATGTTGACTGCTCTGCTCACACTCTCCTTGGTGAACAAACCATCTTCTTCACCTTTCTCCACTTCAACTCCAACCTTCTTGCTAGCCATCATCCTAGCGTTAATGATATGGTCACCATCAAGTTGTGGCAGTAACACCATTTGACACTTATTTACTAATGCCTCAGTTAACGAACCAGTACCACAGTGTGTTATGAAGCAACCCACTGATGGGTGTCCCAAAATCAACTGTTGTTGTATCCATCCACTGTGAACAATTCCTCTCCCTTCAACCCTTTCCTTAAACCCTTCTGGCAGCGCAGCTTCAATTGTATCAAACCCAGTTGGAACTTTTACAACAGCCAAAAATGGAAGTCCCGTAAGTTCAAGACCCAATACCAATTCTTGGAACTGATCGTGTGGTAATTTCCATTCACTCCCAAGTGCACAGAAAACCACAGAACCATCCTTGAACCTTCCAAGCCACGCACTCCATTTTTCCTCTAAAACAGTGGTGGGTGACTCAGGAATGATAGGTCCTGAAAGGATAACAGACTTTCCAAACTGCTCTGCAAGGTAGTCAACATAAGGACCCTCAATTTCTCTACAACCTTTGAACCCAATTGCATCTGATAGCATTAAACCATTGTTGAGGCGGTCATAGAAGAGAACACCGCTACCAAACTCCCAATTCCTTTTAGAAGCAAGGAAATTGGCTTCATGGGAACGAAGCTTGATAGATGACACAGGATACCCAGGAGGGGGTTGCATAAGATCTCTTTCAGTCATGTTTTGGCGCATCCTTGTTGGGGATCTAACGTAAGATACTGTTGCTGGGCCAATAATCAAGTATTGAAAAGATTTTATCCCCATGCGACGAGTCAAGTTTGGTAGCCAATGTGTGAAGTCAAAGAAAACAATTTGCGGTTTTAGCTGTTTGAGGAGAAGCTCTATATCCCTCTGAGTGCGATCCATAGCTGTCATAATGAGTGGAGCTAAAGAAAAAGATACATCGGAAGTGGTTTCTGCACCAAGAGGAAGACCTTCAACATGAGGAACGTCTATAGGGTAAAAGGTGATGAGATCTGGGAAGAGGTTGAATTGCTCTAACTTGGATTGTGTTTTTCTGGGGATGAAGAAGGAGATTTTGTGTCCCCTCTTTGCTAATTTGTTGGAGAGATGGAGATAAGGTGTTAAATGACCCATGGCAAGCCATGGAAACATTGCTATGTGCAAAGAAGATGCATCCATTTTTGTCTATCTCCAATTTGCAGCTTCCCTGCTGCATATTCAAATACATATAGAGCCAACTTCTTTACCTGAATTATTAATTTATTAGCATGATTTATTTTGACGTTAACACTACCTAGAACCTTCTGAGAAATAATGGTTGGTGACATATATTCAAGAATTGAACATTGACTATGTTTTCTAAATGTATTCTAACAAAATATGCAGTAAAATATTTTTTCTTAAATTTATAAAAACATGAGTATTGTTAATAAAATTGATGACAAGGTAAAGAAAAATAAAAATATGCGGGACACAAATTTTCAAAGTAAAAGTTCAACTATATAAGGATAAAAATTTCAATTTCTTACTACTATAAAATAATGAAATTACCAATACCTAGTGATAGATTATAGCAGCATAATTATCGATGGATTGAAAACGTTGATAATTGTTTGAGTAAATTTGATGGCTTTAAAAATTTAGGAACTCGGTTTTCTGTCTTCTTAGTAAGGCAACCCTCGTTTCGACAAAACAGAGCCTCCAGTCTCCTTTAGTCACTATGCTGGTTATTCTCTTCATAGCGAAATCAATCCTCTTCTAGGCTATTATTGTGGTGTGTTGAAACTTCAGAGAGACATGATTCATAGACCTCACTCATTAGTAGGTGTGCCCATTTTTTCCTTTCTCAATCGAACCCTAATTAAGTGATGTATTCTATTTTTAATTGGTGTTTATACATTAGTATGTCTTTTTGTGTAGTTTCAATGTTCATGAATCATGCTTACAAAGGGTCACATTGCTCAAATTAACGTATATATTTCCAAATGTATTATTATGTGTAGTAAAAACATATCATCTCTCGAACAAGACTATCTATAGATAATATATTCAAAGGAACTTTTACTCCTTACTTGTTTCATGTCTTATGTCTTGTCTGAATTCATGATATACTTAAAACCACTGATTCTAGTAGAAACTAATGTTACTTTAGACAAGATTGCTATTGGTATTAAAAAGTTACTGTCCTTAATATGATTGTCCTTATAGACTTAATATTGAAGACCGTTTAGATAAAGTGAGAGAGGTGGTAGATAATATAAATAGGAAAATACGGACAAGTTTGGTAGTTGTATTCGTATGAATAATGTAGCTAGTTCTTTTCAAATGACCTTGGGCGGGGATAATGTGAAAGAGACAACTTTGACATCTAAGATTCTATTTAAGCCTATTCAAGCCACACACACCTACTATGCAATTTCTCACTTTCTCCACTACTTCCCTTTTACATATATAGAAATTATATCAAGTGCTAAACATCTATGTTGCCAAGCCATTCACAACATGGTAGGATTGAGATCTCCCAAGTTTCAATTATGTAAACAGTTATGAAGGCTCTCTCAAGAGTAGAAAATTAGATTGTATTTCTTATATATCAAGTATGAGTTCCACATTAGATAGAAATGAAAAAGTAGAACACTGTATAAGATTAAAGATCCATTAATCTATTGTCATAAGGTTTTTGGTATAAAGTGATATCAATCTCTTGTGTGACTAAGTTTATATCTCATTGATATTATATCTTTGCACTAAACATCTTCTCTATAAACCCAACAAGTAGTATTAGAGGAGGTAATTCTTCTAATATATGTGAAAAACTAAAAAATATATGTTAAGGTACAAATATATTTATAGTGTTAAAGAGCTCACCCAGATCTTACATTACACTTTCTTTTCGTGAATAATTTAAATGCTCAGCAAGTTTATATTTTTGAAAATTTTTCTGTAAACTTATATTAGCAAGAAAAGTTAATATAATTATTTAAAATTTTGTAAGTAAATTTTTCCGTATTTAGTATAATTTAATTTGTCTTACAGATCTGTTTACTAATTTATATATTTTTACTGTTTTTAAAATTAATGATGTAATGAAAATCTTCAATTAAATTCACGATTACTTTTTTTCTCACCATTCATTTCCTAATTTTTACACTTTTTCTTTTGTAATTTCTCATCATTTTCTTTGTATTTGCTGACTCACATTTGTTGTTCTTAATTTTTTTTTTCTTGAGTTCATCTTCAGAGGAAACTAGTGAAGTTCATAGAAGAAATTATTCTAAATTTTTTGAAACCCTAACTAGTCAGGTTTCTATTTGTGGCACTTTGTTGAATTTAGTTGCAACAGAAAAGCTGCCTTCTTTTGTGAAGACAATCCTCTTCTTTGTTCAGATTGGGAGATAAGTTATCTCTTCCTGTTTTGTTTCATTTTCTCTCCTCACATAAGCTTTTGGAGAGAGTAAATGTTATGATGTTCATTTATTTCTACTTTTTATATCAAATCTTGTTTATCCATTTTAGTTTGATTATTCTTGTGAAGAAATTACAAAATACATAGGACTTGGGATTTTATACTTTAATCTAAAACCACTTTCGTTGTCCACTTATTGTTCGATGAAATCTCAATTTGTTAAGTACCCATGCAATAATTTTTATGAAAATATCTTCGGTTTAATTTTAGAATTAATCATTACAGTGAAGAATCCTTAGAGATATGGAGGAAGTGATGGATGAATAAGAAGAATCTCAACTTCTTACATTGGCAAACGCAAATGAGTACTAAGTGACTTTAATTGATTAATTTTTTTTTTCTTGTTAAATATTTATTAGTTATACCAAGATCAACACAAGTTAGTTTGAATTTAAATCAAATTAAGTTAAGTTGGTTTAAATTTAAATCTATATCAAGTTAAGTTAATTATTACAAGTTGAGTTAACCGAAGAAGATAAAAATCAAACCAAATTAAATTGAATCTAATTTGAGTCAAATTGGTTAGTATCCAAAACAAGTTAAGTTAGTTTCATTTTATATTTAGTCAAAGTTGGCATGACTCATGTCTAATAAATCTAATAATCAGTCTATTAAATTAATCTCATAATTAGTAAAGTGTATTTAATTCAAACTGAATCTAATTTAAATTAAATTGAAAAATAAATTAAACATGTTGATTTAGTTAAAATAAGTCTATATTGTAAATTGAATCTATTCTATTAGTTCTGAATTACATTCAGACAAGATTTCGAAAAATCTAATTCATAACCATTCTTATCTTTCATATATGAAAACAAATAAACAAAATAACAATCACATTATCTAAATAACAGAAAAATTACATAACAATATTTAATTAAAAAATAAAACAATTTAAAGTAAAAAATAAATAAAAACTTAATTAAGAAAAAATTATTTGAGTAGATCAATTTGCAGCTTCCCTGCTGCATATTCAAATATTTAAAGCCAGTTTATGTACCTGAATCCTTCATTTTTTCCATTATTCAATAATTGAAAAACATGTAAAATTAAGATATGATATTATCCTTTGAATTATACCGGTACCTTGATTCTTCATAAAACTAACGGTGTGTAATGTTGTAGTTTATATAATTAACTTCAAATATGAATTGCAGAAATGATGGTGAAAAAGACAGTGTATTTATATGTACCACATGAAAACATCCATATCGCTAATATTATATCATTGTGAAAAACATTAATATGTCGGGTTTTTTGTTTGTTTGTGAAAGAAGTGTCTTGTCATTGTCAAATCCCCACCCACCATGCACAGTGATGTACATAAGTGTTAAAAAGTTGACATTGAAAGTTTAAGATGATTTGAGGAAATGTGTTTCTTTGAGGAGATGATCTGAAGAGAAATTTTGAAAATTAATGGTGTGTTGTTTTTTTTATGAAATTTAGAGGCAATAAAAAATAGATTTAAAAATAAAATTTGTAAAAGTTTATCTGAAAAATATTTTAATAAATAAAAAATAAAAGTTATTAAATTATTTTTAGTGTAATAATTATATAAAATTATATTCATGAATATATTTTATGATAAAAATTATTTTAAATAAAAGAATAAAAACAAATTAATAATATAATTAAAATAATATTTTTTAGGAAATTCAATTTTTTTGTTTACATATTAATTTTTTATAATATAATTTAGTTATAAGTAGTATAATTTATTGCTAATAAAATTGAATACTCAGACAATTAATAAGGTTAACTTAAAATATGACATTGGATAGAAAATGTAGGTACATTATAAGGTATAACATGATTTATCATAATTTATAATGAATTTTTTGGTTGATACATGTAAGCAACTTATTTAAACGATATTGTGTTAGCATTCCTATTATGCGTCGTGTATGAGATGAGTATGAAAACAGAAAATCGAAACATTATATATATAAGTTATCGTCTGAAATGTTCATTGTCCAAGTTACAAATTTCGTCTCTGATGTTCAGATGAATGAGTTGTAGCAATTTGGTTGTTTATGGTTGTAAGCAGGACATTTCAATGTTCCATGATTGGAAGTTGCCGGTCAACAATGATAGACAGTCTTTTTGTTTGAATATTTGTTTTTTTTTCAAATTCGTCAATTATTCTAGAGTCCAATTGATTTGAAGCTTAGTACACTAGTAAAAAATTTGGATTTGGACGCCCATTATACGCCTCGGTTATATGAAAACCGAAGCGTACAACGTTATATACATCGGTGCTTATTCAACCCGTTTTGGAAAAAACCTATTGCCTCGGTTCCGACAAACCCGTGGCCTATACAACCCTGATGAACAAATGAAAAGGCACTGGTGTGGCAGACAACATGCTACTGCCTCGGTTCAATGCCTAACCGAGGCCTATAAGCCTGCTGATGCTCAGTCTGATAAGACTGCAAAGTGACTGAAAATTCTGACCACTAGCTACTGCCTCGGTTCGGCCAGAACCCGGAGCCTAAAAGGCACCATATTGCTTCGGTTACTTGGAAACCGGTGCGTAACGTGTAGCCGATTGCTTCGGTCTGCAGGCGACCCGAAGCCCAAACCACCTGCCACAACTGCTCATACATCTAGGGCCTCGGTTAGGCACTAAAACCGGTGCCTAAAGCGTAGCTTACTACCTCGGGTGGCTGACAAACCGAGGCCAAAACCACCTGACACCCTGTCCAACTGCTGCTACGCTGCTACGCGCCTGTTCAACTACTCATAGATCTAGGGCCTCGGTTAAACACTAAGACCGGTGCCTAAAGCGTAGCTTATTGCCTCGGGTGGCTGACAAACCGAGGCCAAAACCACCTGACACCCTGTCCAACTGCTGCTACGCGCCTGTTCAACTGCTCATACATCTAGGGCCTCGGTTAAGCACTGAACCGAGGTCGATTCTTCAAATATTCTACACCGTTGATGCTTTTAACCGAGGCAATATTGTGATATGACTTCGGTTGGAGCAGTAACCGAGGCAGTATCGCAATTTCATATTTTCGAATCGCGACAACTTCTTCTTCTTCCTCGTACCTGTTTTTTGTTCACTTTTCTCAGAACCTCCATTGGCTCCCCTTGACTCGCCTCCCTTCGCCTTGGTGCCTCGCCGGTGTACCTCCGCCACTACTGCTGCCAGTGCTCGCGCATTCAGTGCTGCTCGTCCTCGTTGTTGGTCGTGCCTCCACCCTTCACCTACGCGCCACCGTTGGCCTGCCAATGTTTCCTCCGCCGCTGCTGCTGCCATTGGTACGTCGCCGGTCTCCGCCACTGTTGCTGCCAGTGCTCTCGCCTGCCGGTGCTTCCTCCGCCACTGCTGTTGCCATTGGTACGTCGCCGGTCTCCGCCACTGTTGCTGCCAGTGCTCTCGCCTGCCGGTGCTTCCTCCGCCACTGCTGCTGCCATTGGTACGTCGCCGGTCTCCGCCACTGTTGCTCCTAGTGCTCTCGCCTGCCGGTGCTTCCTCCACCACTACTGCTTCCGCTGGTACTACCTCCAACACTGTTTCATTCTTCCTGTCTACGTTGAGGTTAGTTGATTGTATTTTTGCTGATAATAATTGTTGTTTCTTGCTGATAATAATTGTTGTTTCTGGAGGAGAATCAAATTGTATGTATTGGTTGAGTTGATTTTTTTAATTTTGTTGGATCAAGCATATATTGTCCTTAATTAACATCACATTTGTCATATTTGTTGTACCTTGTTTTAACTATGAATTGATGGCACCAGATTAAGAACTAGCAGAGGCATCACTAATAACATTGACTAGCTTCCTGGAAACACTTCACTTCACTAGGAATAAGTACCACCATTGCCACTGCAAATATAAATTGGTTTCTAACATTAAATATTAAACTTTTAAAACTATCAAAGAATTAGTGACTAAACTAGTTTTTAATTTTAGAATCTTGATATATAGTTAATATCAGAGACCAATTTAAACTATAATTTACAAATTAATCATGAGTTTGTATTTATAATAAAAGTTATTTTATATGTCAATAATTTTTATTTTATAAATCAATATCTAAATTAGTGACTGATTAATTATTTTGTTTTTAAAATTTATTATTACTTTTATAGTGACAACCAAATTAAGTAGTTAGAATATTTTGATTTGGACTAAAACAAATGGATTTTCTTGTATAAAATTTATTAATATGTATATTAGCGTATTCATTCAGAGCATTAAAAATACAATTATATTGTACATCTTTTATCATTGATCAAGTTAAAAAAATATGACTAAAGAACATGAATAATGCAGAAGTAGATAAGCTCCTCAATGTTTCAATAAAAGTGATAACTGTAACACATCAATTGTTAGCTAAATAGATAAGTAAAATAAAAGACATCGTTTTGTAACACAACCTTCATTTTAGTTTTTTTAATGCTACATTCAAGTATAACGATAAGTAACTTTGGGACTAACATTTTGTTTTACCATAACTATTAATTAAACTTATGGTATTGCTTCACGCAGTCCCATAGTTATTACCTCCACTCCACGGTAGTGAGAAAAACTAAACTACCCTTCTTCATCAACTTTGCTCAAATGACATTATTTACTCTTGGTTGAATATATTGTTTGGTTAAATATATTACATGTTGCGTATGTAATTATTTGTTTGCTTGAATATATATTGTTGTTGTGAATTAGCCTTAGTTTCCCGTTTAAGATTCAATATAAAAATTATTTACTATCTCCAGATTTTTTGAACAAACATACTTTTTACAAATGAAAATAGAGGAGATGGTAATAATAATTTACAATATTGAATCTTGAATTGTCCGGTTGGATAGTTTAAGAAGAGTAATAACTTTTTCATAGTTTATTATAACATATCAATTTTAATATACATTTCTTAAATTTCACGAAAATTTGTCGGTATGTTTTGTATTGATCTTCGGGTGCATATTTGATTGTGATTTATAATCACTTTCATTTCGTGTAACCTGAAGACCAATGCGAAATGCTGGCAAAATTTCGTGAAATATGAGATATGTTGTTTAAAATTGATATGTTTAATAAACTAAAAAAAGTGAATCTTCTTGAATGGGATAGGGTCACACCTTGAATACAAACACGATCAAAGTGATCATTCAAGATTATTGAAATTGTGTAAACAATTTCAGTAAAGATGCGTACGGATAGAGGGTGGATTAATTTACCACGCATCAGCACTGAGTACGAGAGAGGGGTAGAAGAATTTATAGAGTTTGCGCAACGTAATGCGAGTACAAGTGGTGATAATGAAGTGAAGTTCAGATGTCCATGTGTGAACTGTTTGAATGGGAGGAAGTTGAACGCAAGTGATATTAGGGAACATCTTATCTGTGATGGTTTCATACGAAGTTATACAACATGCATATGGCATGGCGAATTAACAGACTTTCCAACTGTCTCTCAAACTGAAAATGTTTATGATTCCACAATGGATATGGAAGATCAAGCAGAAGAAGACAACTTAGAGGACATGATCCGCGATGTTGGTGCAGAAGCTTTTGCCCAAGCACATGTGTATGAAACGATGTCCACTGATGCGCAGACTCCTTTGTATGCGAGTTCAACTAAGTTCACACGGTTGTCAGCGGTGTTAAGGCTCATGAATTTAAAGGCGAGCAATGGATGAAGTGATAAGAGTTTTACAGAATTATTGTCGTTGTTGAATGAAATGCTGCCAGATGGAAATACGTTACCCAATCGTAATTATGATGCAAAAAAAATTCTTTGTCCGATGGGTATGGAATATAAACGGATACATGCATGTCCGAATGATTGCATATTATATAGGAATGAGAATGAAGTTTTGATAAAGTGTCCAAAGTGTGGGTTATCACGATACAAGTAAAAAAAAAACGGTGAAGATGGTGGTCACATAGAAAAGAATGGTTCTGCTTTGAAAGTAGTTTGGTACCTTCCACTAGTTGCCAGACTTAAGCGTTTGTTCGCGAATCCCAAAGACGCTAAAAACCTAAGATGGCATGCAGATGAGAGAACAACTGATGGGCTGCTTCGTCATCCAGCTGATTCAAAGCAATGGAAAATTATTTATCAAGAATTCCCCCAATTTGGTGAAGAATGTAGAAATCTTAGGTTTGGCTTAGCTACTGATGGAATGAATCCATTTGGTAATTTAAGTACCAATCACAGTTGTTGGCCCGTTATACTGATAATTTACAACTTATCTCCTGGATTGTGCATGAAAAGAAAGTACATGATGTTGTCAATGTTGATATCTGGTCCAAAGTAGCCTAGAAATGACATCGATGTTTATCTAAGGCCACTAGTTGAAGACTTGAAGTTGTTGTGGGTTGATGGGGTTGAAATATTTGATGCCTTTGCTTCAGAAACTTTCATGATGCATGCCATGTTATTTTGCACCATTAATGACTTCCCAGCTTACGGTAATTTGTCGGGGTACAGTGTGAAGGGTCATAAAGCATGTCCTATATGTGAAGAAAACACTGCAGCTCAACAATTAAAAAACGGAAGGAAGACAGTGTATATGCGTCATCGGCGATTTTTACAATATAATCATCCATATCGAAGGTTAAAGAAAGCATTCAATGGAGAACAAGAGAAAGACAATGCACCCATTCCACTTACTGGACTTGAAGTTGCTGAGAAAGTTAATAAAGTACATCATATATTTGGGAAAACGTCGAAGAAGTCTTCTGTAACGACCCCTTGGAAGAAGAAATCAATATTCTTTGATCTTCCATATTGGTCAAAGTTAGATGTTAGACATTGCATAGATATCATGCATGTTGAGAAAAATGTTTGTGATAGCTTGATTGGTACACTACTAAACATCTAGGGAAAAACAAAAGATGGAGTGAATGCGCGTTTGGATTTGGTTGACATGAAGATTCGAGAAGAGTTGGCACCAAGAGAGATTGGTAAACGTACTTATTTGCCCCCTGCATGTTACACAATGTCCAAACAAGAGAAGATAAGTTTTTGTCTTTGTTTAAAGAGTATCAAGGTACCACAAGGATACTCTTCAAATTTCAAGAGCTTAGTGTCAATGCAGGACTTAAAGCTTGTTGGACTGAAGTCTCACGATTGCCACGTCTTAATGCAACAGTTGTTACCAGTGGCAATTCGTGGAATTTTGCCCAAAAAAGTTAGGCTGACCATAACTCGATTGTGCTCATTTTTCTCGTCAATTTGTAGTAAAGTCATCGATCCTACAAAGTTAGATGAACTTCAAAGCGAAATTATCATCATCTTGTGTCAACTAGAAATGTTTTTCCCTCCATCCTTTTTTGACATCATGGTGCATTTACTTGTTCATTTGGTCAGAGAAATAAAGTTGTGTGGACCAGTATACTTAAGATGGATGTATCCTATTGAGCATTATATGAAGATTTTGAAAGGGTACGTCAAAAATCAATATCGTCCAGAAGGTTCGATGATTGAAAGATATATTGCTGAAGAAAGTATTGAGTTTTGCTCTGAGTATATGACTAAAGCAAATCCGATAGGAGTCCCTCGGACATCATGGTTGAGTAGATATTCTACAAGTAAAAGCATCCGAGGTGTGAATGTGGTGACGAAAAGTCGTGAAGAATTGATGCAAGCACATTTGTACATATTAAACAACACAGATGAAGTGATCCCATTTTTGGAAGCACACAAAGCTGTTGTAAGGGACAACTATCCACGACAATCAGAGAAATGGCAGTTGATGGAGCATAACAGAACATTCTTGTCCTGGTTCAAATCTGAAGTTTCGAAAGAATCACGGTCCTCTGAGACTTTGTTGTGGTTAGCAAATGGCTTGAAGTTTGATGTTGTATGTTATACAGGCTACGAAATTAATAATTGCACATTCTATACAAAGACTTTGGATGATAAAAGCACAGTACAAAATAGTGGCATCAGTCTAGAAGCTGAGTCGCTACAGTTTTCAACATCCAAAGATCAAAATCCTATAGTTGGATCCATGAGATACTATGGTAGAATTGAAGAGATATTTGAAGTTGATTACACTAAGTTTTCCGTTGCACTCTTCAAATGTAAGTGGGTAGACAATAAGAGTGGTGTCAAAATAGATGAATCTGGTATGACACTTGTTGATTTTCGAAAGGTTGGTTATAGAGACGAACCGTTCATCATGGCATATCAAGCAAGTCAGGTTTTTTATGTCAAAGATCCTGCGTCTGACCATTGGTATGTTGCTCTCCAAGGAAAAAGGTGAATTGAAGATAAAGAAGAGAATATAAGTAATCTTCATATCGCTGACAACCATCCATTTAAAACGACAATAAATTTGGATGACGACCCTCTAATTGATGACATACAAGCAATACGAGAAGATCACAATGAGGGAATATATATATGACCAATCCATATGATTATGTATGAATTTCATGTTTGTGTAAATATTTATGGCAATTGTTAAATAATATACGTTATTTTATAAGTGCTTTATTTATATATCATCTTATTTATTGTGACAGATCTATGGCTGAGTCACCTCATTCGTCAGGAGATGAAGTCCCCACCACTTCTAGACGGACGAGAGGAGCAACGAGGTTACGACAGCTTATACTTAGAAGAAATGCAGGTGAGAGGACACCTGTCATTATTGACGTGGTCACTGCAGTTGCATCTGGCCCAAATGCAGATGTATTTAGGTCTTACCTTGGAGTATTGGCACGTGATCGTATCTCTATACTTACTCCATCCTTTGACCATGTTTCTGAGGCTGATCGGAATCTCATCTGGCAAGATCTATTGGTAAGTTAAGCAATATTGCTCCATCTTCTATATTCATTATATTGATAAATCTGTATTGATATAAGGTTATTACTTTCTTTGTTGCAGATAACATTTGATATGCCAAACGTCGAGAGCTTAAGGAATAAGTGTTTATCTGCAATTGCAGAAAGATTTCAAGGGTTTAAGACAAAATTGACGTCTAGATATATATTTGGACCAAAAAGTAATGAAAATCCATGTTCCAAATATTCAGCAATTGACGAAGCAACACGGCGTCAATTTGTAGAGCTTCGTTCATCCGAGGCGTGGCAGGTAAGTACAGTAAAATCATTCAATTCATCATTCATAATTCTATATTATGACAATTGTTCTATATTGTCACAGGAAAAAAGGTCAAAAGCACAGGGAATAAGCGCTCAGAATAAAAATCCACACCTACTGTCTCGTGGTGGATATAGGAAGCTTGAAGAAAAAATAATGAAGCAGAAGTCAGATAGCAGACTTCCACTTTCTAAGGGTTGTGACCCTCCTCCTCCTTCTTCACCACCATCTCGGCACGAGAAGTGGAAGTTAGCCCGTATAAGACCATCGGGCTCCTACACTTCCGAGTCTGCCAGAGAAATATCTGAAAGAATTATAAGATGTCATTCCTTATATTTTTACATTAATTTTGTTATATATATTACATAGATTTTTCTAATGATTTTGAACTTTTGTTATGTGACAGGACTCCTTGGTTGAGCAGAGCTCCCAAGGTCAATTCACATAAGAAGGTCGTCAAGATATTCTTGCCACAGCTATTGGACGACCTGAGCACCCAGGACGAGTGCGTGGTGCTGGGACTGGCATAGGCATACGACAGTTTTTTGGGTCTTCCTCGCGTCCATATTCATACGAAAAGATGAAGGAGGAAATAAGAAAAGACATGACGCAGGAGATCACAAAGAAGGTTCGAGCAGAGTTGTATGATGAAGTTGCTGAAATGGTTGCGCGCCAGTTCCAACAGCATTATGAGGATTATGGCAATCGTCCTCCGCCATCTCCTGTAGCGGAACATGTTGTGCCCCCTACAGGTAAACTTATTTATTTTTGGTAACTAATTTACTTTTTGCATAACCTAACATTTAATTTGACAGGTAGAAGTGGTAAAGGAAGTTGTTCAGCTTCCGGTGCCCTAGGGGACGACATGGATGAAACTCGTCCATGTCAGTTATATATTCTTTCTGATACTGGGACCGTGCTAGTGGCTCGTGGTACAGTTTATGAGACAGCCACTGTAGTGCATGGTGTACAACTTTCAGAAGATGAGGTCAAGGTCACGGTGGATGAAGTTGTCATAGCGGATGTTGTTCTTCCTGTGCCTACAGATGAGTTCTTCACTGTGGAAGAAGCATTTAAGTCCTTTGTCGCCTGGCCTAGACATTTGGTTGGTGATGTATCTAATCCCTCGGTAAACACTGGTACTATATACTTCTCAATTTTAATATTTACTTCTAATTGACGTTATAACATAACAATTTTTGCATTTAACAGCAGATAGGTAAAGAGGGAAGTCCTCCACCGAAGAAGACTCATTTATCTGAGGATGACCCTCTTGGTGCGTTAGACGAGCTTGCTAAAATCATTTCAGATGTGCCGATGAATGTACACTGGGATTCTACTACATTTGGAAGAGAAACTCAGATCCCATTGTACTTGCATCATCAAGATGTTAGGGAGCTTGCGTCGGGTAGAGAAGAAATTAATATTACACTCATTCAGCTGTGGATGATGTAAGTTTATGAAAACTTTTTTATACAATTCTATTTTATCAACTTACTTATATCATATTATTTCTTCATTTTAGGTATATGTCTGATGTTAGTAACAAGAAGGGGTTCAACGATGTATATGGGTTCATTGACCCCTCTATGACTCATGAAAGAAATAAATTTGATGATATCCAGACATACATCAGCACCTGTTTTGGAATGGGGAAGGAGATATATTTTCTCCCTTATATACATGGGTAAGTGAAGTTTGTTAACTTCAACACATTCATTTATTAATTTTGGTATATGATTCATAAGTTATTACCAATTTCAGATGTCATTGGTAGCTACTTGTGATCTCCATACCGGAGAACACTGCTGTCTGGTTTTGTTCATTGCAGAAGTCTCCTCCCAACCCTCTTAGACATGTAGTAGATTGGTAAGAATCTCAATTTTTCTACTTTTTTTATATATAAATGTATGCTAAAGGAATTGCTTTTAATAGTTCCCTTGCAACACATATGATGTTATCTGGGAGATCTACTGCTACAGCTAAAAAGCTTGCATGGGTTACCCTTAAGGTTTGGTATTTTAGTCCATACTCATTTACATTTGGTTCCATTCAATTGATGTTACTTAACATTTTATAATTATGATGATATATTGTAGTGTAATATACAAACGGGGTCATATGAATGTGGTTACTACGTCATGTTTTGGATCATGACCATTATTCGTGCACATTACACCAGTGGATGGGAAACGGTATTATTTAGGTTTCAATTTTATTTTCCCTATAGTTTAGATTTCAAATACACTAAGTTAAATCATTGTATTTTATGCAGAGATTCAATAGGACTGCTCCAATTCCGGAGAAGTCACTTCAACTTGTGAGGAAAGCACTGGCTAAATATGTAATTCATTTATATAATAGTATATACTAGATATTAAGATATACTAAGTTCTAAGTTTATGTTTCTAAGTTGTTTGATGTTTTTCTACATTATTATTAGTTTAACATTGTACATTCAGTTTTATTTATGCTTCAAACTTGATTTATGATTATAATTTGATTGATTTATGCTTATAAGAAGTTGATTTATGTTTTATTATAATTTTCATTCAAAATATACGTTTCTGGATTATTCTCGACTGTTCTGGCTGTAAATTTATATGCAGGTCTGTTTCTGTTGTTGGGAATGTCGCAGAAACAGACCTCATTTTAAAAAAAAAACAGCAATATATGCCTCGGTTAGTGTTAAAACCGAGGTAGAAAAGCGATATATGCCTCGATTATGACCGCAACAGAGGCCGAAAGTACTGCGCAAAAAAAAAACCCTCTACTGCCTCGGTTCAGGCTACAACCGAGGCAGTAGGGTGGAATGATCTCGGTTATGACCACAACAGAGGCCGAAAGTACTGTGTAAAAAAAAAAAGACCTCTACTGCCTCGGTTCAAGCTACAACCGAGGCAATAGGGTGGAATGATCTCGGTTATGACCAGAACAGAGGCCGAAAGTGCTGCTCTCTACTGCCTCGGTTCAGACTACAACCGAGGCAGTAGGGTGGAAGATATGGCCTCGGTTGTAGATGAACCGATGTCAAATCGCCTCCCTTTATGCCTCGGTTCAAGCCGAGGCCAAAAGTAGTACACTTTTTGCCTCGCCTGCATATGCCTCTGTTCGAGAACCGGTGCCTATAATGAAAAACAACTGCTGTCTTTTCGCCTGTTTGTACTAGTGGTAAGTTAAAATAACAATAAAAAAGTTTAAGTTTTATATAATAAAATATAATTAAAGTTGATGTAATATAATGAACCGAAGAGATAAATTGATGTAATACAATCATACAATTATAAACTTCTTAATCCTTTAATTTGTGCAAAATTAAGTTGACATTGAAATTAACTTTTGTCAATTGTCGATTCATGTCAAGATAAGTTCACTAAGTTATCTCCAATTTGTTGAACATGTCTTTGCATTTCTTTTATACCTTGCATCCTGTTCTACAAGTCTTGAACCCTCTCCCACATTTGAGTTATCATGTCAAAATTTGAAGGATAAGAAGGATGTTGAAAATTACCAGAAGGGTGATAGCTGCTTACAATAGAGTCCTCATGCTAAGGACTATGATCTTATGGTTGTCCTTCATCTTCATTAACATAGAGGTCGTGCTACCATACACAATTGACATTAACAATATTAAACTTCTTCAAAGAATTGGTGAAAAATGTTATTTCAACTCAATTTGAATGCTTGGGTTAACTGAAAGATCCACTCTACTATATTACATAATTTGGATGATCAATACATAGGGGAGTTGAGCCTTATTCCTAAACTAAACCTTCCAATTGTGATCAGGTGCAGCTACTAGTTTTGAAACTCTTGTTAGGAAATAATTTAGCAACACATCTTTAATCTTTTGTAAGTTTGGTTATAGAGACGAAGTTGTTGTGAATTATAACATTGAGTCAACAAATTTTATATTTCATAGGATTTAGTATAAGTTATCAGTTTTTATCAGGTTCAAGGATGAATAGGAATAGGAAATGTGCAGTGTCTAATGTTGGATGTTATATGTTAAAAGTTTCACCTTTGTTAAAGATCGAGCTTTTGGTATTAGTGGTAACTCTCTTGGTAATATAACCTATATTTGTTAATTTATCCATAGTTCCTTACAAGTCTATTAAAGATTTTGAAATTATTAACTTAAGATTTTGTGACCTTTCTCTTATTGTACAGTATGTTGAACTTTAACAATTTTTCTAATATTGTTAAAGTTCAACATATAATTTCACTTGAATCCAGCAGATTGAATGGCTGAAGGAGAAACTAATCGTGGAGTAAGTGTATTTAAATGTTGAACTTTAAGTGTGTTACATGTAAGTTTATGTTAGAATTGAATTTCTCCTATGGTTTGTATTTGCATATTAGTAAGAGATAAAGTCAAAACTAAGTACATAGTTGAAATCAGTCTAGTTTAACTAGTTTTCAATCTAAGAAAATTAGGGAAACATCGTTAATTGATTTACACGAACCTCTTTCGATTTCAAGTCCTTGTTGAGAGAGTTACTTGGTCGATAGGATGTGGAACGTCAGAGTTTCAGAATTCGTGAACAATATGTGGAATTCAAATATCTTATGCGTTTTTTAGTTAAGGATTAAGTTGCAGTGGTAAGGATGTGAAATTGGAGAATAATGTAGGTGGTTTAGTGAATAGGATTTTGTGATAGAGCAAATAAACTAGAGCAAACATAGTTAAAAAAGTTGAGGCAGGGAAAGTATAAAAAAACAAAGCGCGTGGATGAATTTTGTAGGTTGTATATTATGCTTGCCTTTTCAGTGTTTTACTTTCCATGTAACTCATCGACCATGACTAATGTGCTTTTTAGTTTTTTAGATGACTTAGGGATGTATAATTTTTTTCGCAAGAAGTTTATACATTTCCAGAAGAACTACATAAAACGTAGAGCTTGGTTTAAGCATAATGTTTATATATGTTTTGAATCAAATTTAATTGAAACTTTCCATAATATTTGGACAATTAGTTATGGGTGTATAACTTATGTTTGTAATGTGAGGTAGAGATTCCTCTCAGCCCAAATTATAACTCAAATAAATTTTCAATGGAACTTATCGTTTAATTCTTGATAGATATCACTTAGACTTGATGGATACTACCTAATATTACTAAACATTTAATTTTTTTTGTCTAAGTTTGATGTTGTTGGATACTCTTTTAAAATTGGGAATATTTGTTTGAGTTTGTTTAAGCGTACTTTTTTTACTAAGTTTAAGAGCATAGGATAACTACAAATTAACTTACAAGGGAGACCTTGTTTCCCTTCATTTGTCACCTATAACCCTATCTCTTTTGCGGCAATGGAGACGATCGAGCAAAGTTTAGTTCAATTTTTGGCTCTAATGATGCGGCCATGTTTGAATGCCCCGTTGCGGTGCTTGAATACAATGGAAAATATAGGTTTTTTGTACTGAGAAGTTGTGGGCATGTTTTTAGAGTCAGAGCTCTGAGAGACGCTACAGTAATGTTGAAAGGTTGAGGAGCTTGTAGCCGGTGGTGGCTCGTGGCTCGCGTTTCCTATAGTTCGTAGCACAAAAAACTTATAAGTGGAAAACAACGAACGCATTGGTGCATAACAAGTAATAATGACAACTCTCAAATTTTATAGTTCAAATAGACAACGAAGATCATAAAACCACAAAAAAAAAACTTTGTTTTTTTATCAAAGAGTTAGTATGCAAGAAGAAATTTAACATAAAATATTTAGAATTGTCAAGATTAGATTTCATACACTTCATTCTTATACTACATTCACAAATATCTCAATTATAATTTCATGTTAAAATCAATTCACAATAATACTCAAATCTCATTCTTAGTGACTTTGAGTGTATAATAACTCATAAAGTTCCAATTCTTTGAATTATCAAGAAGCAAGTCATGCATTAAGTTCAAAAATTTTAAGTGGAGTTGTCAACTTGATCTATGGTCCATGGATTAAGTTGGGCTAAAAAACCCAACCCTCAACGTCTCCTCTTCTCAAGTAGGTTAGGATCGTGAGTTTAACCCTATTACAAGACTTTAATTACCTCTTAAAAAAAATATCATTTATGTACACATATAAAATTATACATTTTATTAGATAGTCTAATATGTTGTAATTTTATTATATTTAAATCAATATTTTTATTTCATACTTATTAATAAAATGTATAATATATAGTTTAACACAATTATTGACTATAATATATTAATTAATTTTATCAATGTTTTAGAGAAAAAATTATAACATTAATTTTAATAAAAAGAAATATATTGATTTTTAAAAAGAAATAAATAAATTATCGATGGAATTTAAGTATAAATTTAAATCATACATTAAAAACAAGAAAAAATAAACAACATATAATAAAAAATTCCATAAACTTATTATTTATAAATTCATTATTTTAAACTTTTAAGTTTATTAAAACTTCTTACAAAGTCTATGTTAATTTGATTAAAATGTTTGTATGATTAAAATGTTTGTATATAGTTCTTTAATAAATAAAAAAAGTACTCAGATTTGTGACAAATTAGGAGTTAATTGCATTTTTTTCTTTTATTCAAAATGAATATTTTTTTTAAAAAAAAAGAAGACTCAGGTTGGCTTTAGCCTTCAAGATTTTTGTAGATATTTTGGCTTCCATAGACTTTTACAATGGAATGATTTTTTGTCCTATGAGTTTTCATGATCCCGGTCCATGTGGTTAGGACCAAACGATATAAGGGGGACCATATTGACAGATCCGGATATGTCACATATTAGCTTGTAGTACTATATATTTTTTTATTTTTCATTTCGTTTTTGTTTTAAAAAATTTTCACCTTATGTTAAGTTACTCTTGTGTCACGAAATAGTTACAATGTCACATGGTAGCTATAGTGTCATGTGTCGTCACATGATAGTCTCTTTTATTAAATTTAGTTATAAAATGTTGTTCCAATTTAATCTCATTTTATTTTAAATAGGATAATTTTTTTCATCTCCAAAATCGAATCAAATTAATGATTAAATTTAATTACTAATTTTAAATACATTTAAATTATTTTTAAAAAATTTATACATCAAATTATTCAACTTAAATATTAAAATTAATGTTGTTTTATACATTTTTAATTTTAATAAAATAAATCCTTATTTTAAATTTATTCAAATATATAAATCCAACTTCTGTACCTAAATCTTTAATTTATTAGTATGATGTAATAATTGTAAAATCATGTAAACTTAAAACATGAACCTTATAACTATTGAATAATTTGTATAGGATAAAATAGTTATAAAAAATAATTTTTTTACGTAAAAGTTAGATAATAGTATAAAATAGGTGTAGAAAAACTGAGAGTAAACCAATTGTCCCCACACCATTTAGTTATACACCTGTAATATTTGTTTCTGAATATTATTTTTAGTTTGATTTTAATTTAATTCATGAAAAACATTTCAACATTTTTATCAATTTCACAATTTTATTATAAAAAGTTTAACATTTTAAAATAAAATATTTTACATTTATTAAAAAAATTTCAAGAACTTAAGTTAATAAAAATCCGAAGTTGAATAGTAAAATATTAATTTGATTTACTTTGAATTTTATTCTGAAATTCGGTTCAAGAATTCACTGAATTACGAATGCTAGTTAATGTCGAATTTCAAAAGCTGATAAGTAAAAAATATTAACACTTAATCAAATTTTAAAATTGTGTAAATAAAAAAATCACTTAATTAAATTTTAAAATTTGATAAAAAAAATTTCAACATTTAACTTAATTTTAAATCTGATGAAAAAAATTATTCACACATAACAGAATTTAAAATTCGGGTGAATAAAAAAAATTCATAAAATTTTGAAATTAGTTGAAAAAAAATTACAATTAGATTTTAAAATCCAATAAAAAAAATTCACACAACTAAATTTCAAATTTTTGTGAATAAAAAATTCATAAATAATCAAATTTCAAAATCTATCAACATAAAAATTTAACAGTAATCAAATTTCAAAATCTTAGAAAAAAAAACTAACACGAATTGAAACTCACCACAAATCATACAAAACCAAACTTCTACATGGAATACCTATAAAAACAAAATCAGGACATTTGCTTAACTACAATTCGACCAATTATATACCCTCGCCATATTTAAATCAATGTCCGATATCACAATCCGGTGAATCAATTACCAAGTTATTGGTAAACATTTAATCTATAGAATTTTAATACAGTTATTTCATCTATTTTTGGCAAGTTTGTTTTTAGCTTATTTCAAATACATGTATTAACAGTTCAAAATAACCCTAATGACAATTTTCTTTTATTATCTTACTTTTTTGAAATAATAATAATAAAAAGTACTAATTTTCAAATCGTATTCATGGCTATGATGTTTTATTATTTTTTTACTGGTACAAATTTTAAAATTATTGATTTAATGTTACATTGATTTATTATCTTTTTAATCATTTATTCATTTTATTATTTTTTAAAAAATATTTTTTTTAATAATAAATTGTGATTAAGAAAAAATCTGGAATAGTTTACGGTAGTATAAGTCCTCTCATGAATTCTGTAAGAACCAGCAAATTCTTTCTAATGTTGTCCTTTTTTGACAAATACATATAATACATTTTTTTTTATTTCAAAATATAATTTTAACTACATTTTTTATTTTGTCTGTCAAAATGTAAAATCAAAATACAAACTTGTATTACAAATTGTACTATGGATTGTATAATTAAAATATATTTTTTATTTTGTATTTTAAAATATATCGTCTAAAATACAAATTGTATTCCAGAATATATAATCAGAATAAAAATTTGTAATGTGGATTCTATTTTGGATTAATCCAAATTACAAATGTGTATTTATTGTAGATTCTGAAATAATATTAATGTTTAAAGTTGTGAATTATATAATTCATGTAACATTCCTGATTTTGGAATGTTACGGGTATATAAAAACTTTTTAATGCATTAACTCCAATATCATTGCAAGATACAATTTAAATAGAACTTCTATTTATCATAACTGAATTTTTGAAAACTTCATAAATCAAATACACTATAAAACATTCATAGGATTCCATTAGAAAACTACTAATATTGAAATTAAAATCCCATAATTCTCCCTTTAACAACATCTACTCTCGTATAAGTACGATCATCGCACGTGAAAACCACAACATGCAAGAGTGAGCTAACAGAAACAAGTCATATAACATACTTAAGTATTAAACATTAATTTAGAATAGGATTTTCGAATAGTACATATCATCATACACCTACACACATCTTCACATGACATTACATAAAATCATTTACACCGCACTATCAGAATTCAGAATCACCAACATATAACCATACAATCATTTTCATTAAAGTAATCAATTCATCCTCAAACTCATTCGGTCATTCACTAACTCATTTCCCAATTTGTTTGAAATCATTCACTATATATTGAATCACCATCGGGTCACTCACATACAATATAAGGTATAGTGTCACCTTCTACCACTATCTTAAAGAGCTTCACCGGACCAGTACACTTTACCATGTCATTACACCATGACATTTCCCACCACTCTCTGGAAGGTTTCACCAGCAAGTACACTACTTCCCACCACTCTCTTAGAGTTTCACTGGATAAATATACACTTTCTACCACTCTCTTAGAACTTTATCGAACAAATATATACCCCTACTACTCTACCATTAGAGAGCTTCACCGAACAAGTAGCAGTGGTACTCCCACCACTCTTCTAAGAACTTCATTGAACACATCACAACGTAAAATACAGTTGCCATTACAGTTCATACTCTCTAAACTTTACAATTAATAATCCAACCAAAATACCTTTAATTAATAACGCAATAAGACATCTCAACCTTTTCTCTTTCGTGAAAACTCAAGTGCCAACATTTTAATTTAATCTTCTATTAGAATCCTGGAACCTATATATATATATATATATATATAAATATATACATCGCACAGAAAACTAAAATGAAACACGAGATGGAACCACACCTTTTAACGCATATATAAAAATCGATATTATATTAAAATAATATATAAACTTACATAATCTGTCATATTAATATAATATATAAATTTACTAATCTTTTACGGTAAAAATGAAACTAAATAAATAAAATACTAAAACCTATCTCCCTCTGCCCAACAACTATTAAACTTCTATCTCCCTCTGTATTTCTTCTCTTCTTCCAATGCAACTTTTTTTTCTTCTTTTCTTTTTCATTCTATATATTCTAATAACCATTGTCCTTCTCCCAGTACACTCTTACGTATCAATAACCACCCTATTTCTTTCCTCACTCTCTTCTTTCCAGAAACCAATCACTACCTGAGAACCACCCAGTAGCTCCTACCTACACCTTCACTTTTCTCTCCCAATAACACCAACCCGAGACTTTCCATTCCTCCTCCCATCCCAACTTCTTTGCTTCTATGCGTACAACCACACCTCTCTCGGCCTCCCCAACCGTTCCCACACACACTCACACAGTATTTACTTACACATCCCTAAACTATACTACAAATATTAATATTTAATATACTTCACACATTTTACAAAATTAATTAAAACAATTATAATTAATTTTTTATCTACTCCTTCCACACTTTTTAACCCACAAAAACACAATCATAATAAATTATCTTAATATAAATAAATAAAAATATATTTTATTTTTATTTTTCACAAATCTTACAATTCATAATATAATTTTGTATTTTATAATATACAATTTAAAATATAATTTGATATTTCAAAATGTATAATTTAAAATATAATTTATATTTCAAAATCTATAATTAAAACACAAATTTATATTGAAGATTGTATTTTGTATAATCCAAAAATAAATTTGTATTTCAGATTATAAATTCTGAAATAAAAAATATTGATGTTTACCTTACCAGATTATATTACCTAAAACATCTCTGAATTATTTAATTTGAAACTAAAATTGAAAAATCTGAATTATAGGATAAATTTGGAATTTTAAAATTTATGAAGGTGCAAGTTAAAATGATAGAGGCGGAAGAAGAAATTATCCAATGGTTTTCTGTATGTGATTGGGTCGAACTATTCTATAGTCATTATATTTTGGTCGTGCTCCATGCTATTCGCACTTCCCTTTTACTTTATTCATCACCTACTAATTTTCGTATTTTTGTTAAGTAAAACGGTAAAATCACAAGCAATTTAGTTTTCATATCGAAACGGAAAATAGTTTCCACAATTTTAGTTTATATGTTATGCGTCTAATTTCCGTTTTTAGTAAATAATTTAATGATTTTTATGAGTGTGGTAATAACGGGTTGAATAGAATAACTTTAACGTTAATATAGCTTGATGTTTAATATATATGCAGTGATAATACAAAAATCGAAATTGAATTAATGAACAATAAATCGAATAAGGAATTAAATTATAATTTTTTTATTTTTCATGTATTTTTATTTTATTAAAGAAATGGGTTAGATTGTTGTGGCCAATGAGATGGCCTTTTCATTGCTATTTTTTGTTCGAAGTAAAGCTTGATTCTCAGCTAAATAATATCTCGATCCACCGAATAAAAATAGATGTGAGTATAAACATGCAACTCTTTTAACTTTTTTATGTATATTTTATATTTTATAATCAAATTGAAATTTCATGGTTTAGTAATATAATTATGAGTAATAATAATTCAATACAAAAATAAAATGTATCAAACACAAAGTATATGATAAGTACTTTTAATACGAAAAAAACTATAATTCATAACTCATTTATGTTAGAAGTAGACTTTAAGCTTAACTCAACCCACAAAATCGGCGTGACGAGGTTTGCACCTAGTTATATACATTTAATTGGTCTTATCGTTAAGGAGAAACTTCAACAATTTCTACATCAACTAATCAAATTCACCATCTGTGATAAGTTATTAAAAATTATTTAATAAAAACAATGGCTCGATATATATACAATATTATTAATATTACTAATTTCTTCACTTTATTTTTCTTAAATAACTTTTTTTTATATGTCTACTATTTCTTTTATTTTTTTCATTCAGCAATGACGTAAATGAAAACAATAAAAGTGGTTTGTCTAAACATTTTAAATGCTTATTAAAAGCGTATGGTTGTAACCATAAAAAAAGAGTGTTTGACTGGTAGCGTAGCTCACTTTCATGCAATATCATTACCACAAAATTACTATCTACCAATTAGTAGAAGTAAAATATATCCATAAATATATTTAAAATTCCAAACTATTGAAATTGTAATTTAAAAAATGCGTACTATATCCAACCACCTTTTAGAAGAATTCAACTAGTATGATGAGTCACTTATTTAATTTATAGATTAGATTAATAATGGGTTGGTAAATACCGTGTTTATTTATTATCTTATCCGTAATAAAAAGTTCACCTATTATCTATCATATATATTATCTATTATATTATTCGTTAAATAATTATTTATAAATAGTTATTTTAAAATTTATAAGTATTTGTAAATATTCACAAATATATGTAGATATTTAAAAAATATTTATAATTTTTTAAAATAAAATTACAAAACAATAAAAATATAATATAAATTTAATTTAATATAAATAAAAATTTTAATTTTAAATAAAATTAACTTAATAAAATTTAAATTAATTTTAATTTTAATTAAATTTAACTTAATTAAATATAGATAAAAAATATATTTTTAATTTTTTATAAATAATGAATAATTAGAAGTAAAATAGTAAGATATCACACTCAACTCATTTATAAACTAATATTAAAATATTTACTACTCACAAAAATATTAATATTAAAATTTTTCTTTTATAAATGCTTACAAATTCTAGTATTTTTGTCATCTTTACATAGAATATTATTTTATTTTTTTAAAATTTATTTAAAGCAAAAGATTACTTTAATAATTTTGGAAATATATATTTTTAATTAGTCTAAAGATAGATTAAGGAATATTAAATATTCATATATTAGAAAAAAATGAAAAAAATTAATAATAATTTATTCATATTATCAGTGAGATGAATATGACGAAGGTGATGGTAGGAAGTAAAGAAATGGGTAAAAGTAGAACAAGGGGATCGGAAGAGAAAAATAAAGAAAGAAAGGAAATAGAAGAGAAGACAAAAGAAAAGAAAAGGAAAGGAACGAAAGGGTTTGGCAGAACACGATCCCCACACTTCAGGGCAACCTTGTTTGGAGAACCTAAGTTTCAATACCTTTTCTCTTTCCGCAAGAAAATTCAAAATTCCAATTCCGCAAATCGAAAATTCCCTCGCTTCTTTGCTCTTTCTCTCTCTCTCTCTCTCTCTGTCTTTTTCTGTAACATCGTAATCGATCAGTTGAAAGCTAAGAAGAGAGTGAGTTGGAGAAGGTTCTGGTAGGATCCATCGATGGCGGGGTACAAGGCCGATGACGAGTACGATTACCTTTTCAAGCTGGTTCTGATCGGTGATTCCGGCGTCGGGAAGTCCAACCTTCTCTCGCGCTTCACGCGGAACGAGTTCAATTTGGAGTCCAAGTCTACCATAGGAGTTGAGTTCGCCACCAAGAGTTTGAATATCGATTCCAAGGTCATCAAGGCTCAGATTTGGGACACCGCTGGCCAGGAAAGGTCTCTTTTCTTTTCCATTCAATTGCTCTTTCTACAAACTTCGATATGTCTTTTTCATTGGAACTGCTTTCTTTGCTGCTGCTGTTATTTCCTATTTGTGTTTTCAATTATTCGGATTTTGACGGCGGATACCGCTTTGATTCACTGTTTTGGTTGCTTGATTTAGTCGATTAATTTCGATGACGTTGTGGTGAAGAATTGGAGTTTTGTTGCTCTGGTGATGCGTTTGTGGATTTTTGCCATTTGAGTTTGTTTATGGAATTGGAATTAGGGATATTTTTTTGTCAGTATGACCATAATGCATGGACATCGTGAATCATTGTTTAGTGGTTTGAAAAACATGCAAAAGCGCGTCCTAACATCGATTGATTTGTGGGTTTGAGGAGATATTTTAGTGGGCAGTTTTTTTTTTTTTGAAATGTCATTTGGTGATATTGCTAGGAAAGAGAAGATTGTTTCTTATAGTCCTTGTTGATTAGGAATTTTTATTTTTTATTTTTTGTTCCTTTTTTAGTATAAGATCACTTGTGCAGTGTATGTTTGGAGTGCTGATAATGCTTCAATTGATAAAAAGGACATTAGATTGGTTGTGGTAACAGGTTATTTTCCAATTGATTATGTAAACTGCTTGATTACATCATAAAATGTTTAATTTTTCGTTGCTCACCTCCTATATTGATTTGTATATTTCAATTTTTTTTTATACTTAGAGTGTGTGCGTGTGTGTATGTATTTCTATCGAAGTTCTTAACCCCAAAAGGTGGTGTGGAGTAAGTGAGTGACCTCAAAATAATATTACAGGATAGCGGGATGACTGCTATTTCTTAAAATACACTGCAAAAATTATGCTGCACTTACATTCGTACTAAAAATAATTATAAAAATATAAAATTAAAGATATTCATATTAGTGATTAACTGTCAGCATTTGATGGCTAAACACTGTCTTAAACAGCAAGGCTGAAATGGTGATGGCCTGGCCAGTACAGTTTTGAGCATGCTGGAAACTGGGTAGCGAAAGATGTGTGCCAGTAAACTGGCCAGACATAATGTGTGCTGCAAAAATGTTTCCAGAGAGAGCTGAACTTAATTGGGGATGATGAGGCTAAGGTTTCAGATTTTGCAGTGCACAAATGATGAGGGTGGGAGGGGGGAAAGGGTTTCTGTTCTTGGTTAAATGAAGGGGTGATGATGAGAGGGGAAAGAGCTTCTGACAGTTTCTGGCTTTATTCCACGGCCACTCAATGGTGGTCTTTCATGGGAACATTTCCTCAAGTTTTGGTTAAGAAAATAGACCAGACTGATTGCTTCAGCTTAAAATTGGTGAGCGGGTTAGGTGTCTAGTGCAAAACCGTCTAGAAAATAACTAGATAAACTGGACAAAGAAAAGAACTAGACGTACAATTAGGTGAAGTGGTTCACACAAGTTTAAATTTATTTATTTTTCTTTTTCTTATTTAACTAAAAGTATTTGTTAATGCTTACTGCTTGACTTAAAGTGTTTGGTACGACTAGATGATAAGCTAGTTGGTAAATGTTAAATGGCATAAAGTAAGTCTTATTATATGAATAAAATTTTGTGTTTTCTAGATCAAAATGTAGTATTATGCAATTATAATTTTAGATTTTTAAAAATAATTCAATTTTTTATTAAAAAATTTAGTGCTTCTATTTATTTTTCAAAGAGTTGTATATGATTGTTTTTTTGGACAAGTCATTTTATTTATAAGCTAGTTAATCTAATGAGTACTAATCAAATTTTATTTTTATTTTTTTGTAAATTTAAATATTTTATTTCTCAATTTAAATTACTGTTACATCAAGTTTCTCTTTCATAATTTTTATTGTGTCTAATTTTTCATAGGATTATGTAATGAGACATTAGTTACTTCAATTTGTAATGATAAATATATTTTTTCAATTGTCCAATAATTAAAATAAATATTTAATATTGTTAGAATATTTACCCTAATTATCATGATTATATTGTGTCTAGAGTTACCCTATTTATCATGATTATATTGTGTCTAGAGTTACCCTATTTATCATGATTATATTGTGTCTAGAGTTACCCTATTTATCATGTATTCTTGTATCAATTTATTTTTATAAACAGAAGATTATGAGAGGATCAATTAAGCCCTCAAGGTTGTCTGAGTCTCTTCCTACTCTGTCTTTGTTGCCGCCGGTGGCCAGCGCCGCCACCGGCAACCTTAAAAATTTCATCTTTTCTTAAATACCTCAATGAGCAGTCATGTTCTGGTTTCTATCTAGTCTCCAAACCCTAGTTGCTGTCCGCAATCGTCTGGCATTGTTTGCCGCTGTCTGGTGTCGTTTGCCATTGCCTGGCATCGTTTGTCGTTGTCCACTTGGTACTATTTTTCCATTATGAGGAGTTGTCCACATAAGTTTTTCACCATCAACCTCTGTTTACTGTCATTCCAACGTCGTCTGCTAATGCCCGCCACCGACCACCGCCACAGTTTAGTCCGACGACCAATGGATCTGGATTGTCTCCTTGAGCCATGGTCAACCATGCCTGTGTCGAGGGCTAGTTCTCATCCAAGCACATGCGCCACATCAGTTCAACCTTCGTCGCCACTGCCGTCTTGTTTTCTCTGGCGAAGTTAGGGGTTTTGTGCACATCAAGGAGTGTGACCCATCCCTGGTTGTCGCTGCCATTCGTCTTGCTGGACCAAAAGAAAAAAAATATTCTTTGTTTGAGCATTGTTCCTTAGCCTCTTTAACGTGTGTTTAGCTTTGCATATTGTAATGTTCGTGATGGCTTGTGTCATTTATTTACAAGTCTCCAAGGAGAGTCAATGCTATTAGTTGGTTAACACCAAGGAATTTCAACGCCAAAGTCATAGGTTGAAGGTTCCTCATGGCACGAGGGGAGTCTATTTCTGTCAAGATTCAGAATCTTAGTCAAACAATTTCACCCGTCCCTTGTCAGATCTGTTTTTGGATGCTTTGATGAATAAAGGAGACCATTATGATTTTTCACCTTCACGATTTGTCATGGATGCGTCGTCATTTTCGTAGTTTGCCGTGAGGGGGAGTATGTTTCCCGCCACTACAATATGTTTCCAGCCACTTCATGTCCTATCATCAGTAGTCCCTGCAGGCTCCATCAGTCAGTGATGGCAATTTAATCCCTACAAGTCCCATCAGTCAGTGATGACAATTTAATCCCTACAGTGAGGGGGAGTATGTTTCCAGCCACTAGTTAGACACTAGTCAGAGGCCCCAACAAGTCAGAGATGACAATCCCTGCTTTTAGCCACTGTAGGCCCCAATTAGTCAGAGATGGCAGTCCCTGCAGTTTTGTCGCTTTCAGCCACTGCAGGCCCCCAATTAGTCAGAGATGGCAGTCTCTGCAGTTTTGTCGCTTTCAGCCACTACAGGCCCCAACTAGTCAGGGATAGCAGTCCCTACATTTTTGTCGCTTTTAGCCATGCAGGCCCCATCCTTACTTGATGGCAATCTAGTCTTTGCAGTTTGTCGTTGTCTATCACTCATCATTTACTTTTGATGGAAATCAATTTTATTAAAGTCATTCTACTTGAAGGTTCATGGTGCTAGATGAAGTTTCGTGGTTGTCCAATATTATTATCCATAAGCTTATGAGGAGTCTCTTTGGTTATGCTGGTTTGTGAGTCCAATTTTGTTTATAGACATTCTCTCTTGATGGTCTGAAGCATATGTGCATCTTGTTCGAAGCCAAAGTTACCATGTATATTGTCTCGACATTTGAGACAAGTTCATTTTGTTGGAGTGAGTTTATTTATTTCAAGCTTGGTACATTACATACAATTTGTATGCTCCAGAGGGGGAGTGTTACAATATTTACCCTAATTATCATGATTATATTGTGTCTAGAGTTACCCTATTTATCATTATTATATTGTGTCTAGAGTTACCCTATTTATCATGATTATAGTGTGTCTAAAGTTATCCTATTTATCATGTATTCTTGTATCAATTTTTTTTTATAAATAGAAGATTATGAGAGGGATCAATTAAGCCCTCAAGAATTATTTTACCGTTTTAATCTCATGTAATATCTTAAAAGTGAAATTGATCAAAAGTAGAGAAATGTAGAGAGTGTGAATACGGGAGGGACGAAAAAGTTAATTTTTGTCTCTATAAAATTAAGAATAGGTAATAATAGGTAAAAAAGAAATCTAAGGATAATAAAAATATATATTAAAATATAAGGATAGTAATGGAAGGAAATTACACATGTTTCAGAGCTAGAAATTAGTTGAAGTAGCTTGTAACTTACAAATTATAATTTTCTAAAATAAGCTACTTTAATGTACCATAGTAAAAACTTTTGTTTGGTCAAACTAGCCTATAAGTTAGTCAAATAAGTTACTGGCTAACTTATTTGTTTTACCAAAGACACTGTATCCTGATAGTGAGTAGGATGTTGTACAATTTACAATGTACAGTGTCACTTCTGTGAGGTATTACTCTTTGTATTATTTAGAGTGACCCATAAGGAGCTTCTAACATTTTTTTGAGGATTAAGTTCCTTAACTAAATAGGAAGTAATATAGTAAACAAATTATATAGCATAACATGAAGTTGCTATTATCTTATTGTTTTCACAGCCTTTTGAATTTTTCTCTTAATTTATTGTTATATATATTCAAACATCTAGAACCTGAACTTTTGTCCTAGGAATATGTCATTTTTACTTCAAATTCCCTTATTTGGACGGCAGTTCAATTTGGCTCTGAATATACATACGCATCCTTCAATCCTCTTCCTTTTCAATCTATGTGCCCTTGGTGAACTTATCCTCAATACCTAGGTCTTGATTAACTTTTTATATGACTAGGATAGTAGGGTGCAGCTGATTACTTGTTTGACACGTTCTGTTTGTTATCCTAAAATATCTCTATATAATTATAATTTATAGTACACTAAGGGACATTTGGAAGATATTATTTGGGCATATAAAAGTGGCTTTTGACCTTTCTATAGTTTTTTTTTTAAAAAATAAAATATTCTTGCTAAGCAGGGCCCGGGTCGCTTATTAAATAATTAATAGGACAAAGTTTTTATTGAAAGTCATATAGCAACGGATTAAAAAATTTTAAGGGAGGCCATGTCAACGCATCTCAACAAAAGCCTTTTTCCTTTTAAGTCCTTAAGCAGTGTCGTTAAATTTCTTTTTAATTCCTTCATGGAACAGCCTATTAGATAAGATCCTTTTATTCTTTCAGCTTACTCAAATAAGTTTCACATTCAAGCTTATGAATAAGTTCTTGTCTGTGAGAGCTCATTCTTGGTTGCATAATTAATATATTTAGCGAGTTGCATCCTAAGTAGATATATGGAAAGTAGAGTTATGTATGATGGGGCTGCTCTAGTTGATTTGACTCCCGTCAAACGGGAGGTTCCTATTTCTTAGTTCACATGAACACCTGCTCCCCTAAAATCAGTTATTTATCACTTAAAAATTGAAATGAACTTAAAGACATCAGTATTCATTAGTACGTAAGTGAGCAGATTAATATTGTAAGACTCCAATTTGATTGGAAAGAACAGTACCACTACTTCTTAAGATGCTGCGCTGAAGTTGTCTTATAAAAAGCATCCTCGCTTTTTCTCTAATGCTGATCATTGCAAGTACAATGGAAGTTTCTGATGACATGTCTACGAGAAGCTGAACTACACCTAAATTTATGTTGCAATGTAGTTACTAAAGATTTCTCTATCGCTGTGGCAGTCATTGAATCCACTTATTTGACTTTTGTGCTGCTATATTAGGTACCGTGCCATTACTAGTGCTTACTACCGAGGAGCTGTTGGTGCCTTACTTGTCTATGATGTCACACGCCGTGCCACATTTGAGAATGCTGCAAGATGGTTGAAAGAGTTGAGAGATCACACAGACCCCAACATTGTGGTCATGCTTATTGGAAATAAGTCAGATCTTCGACACCTTGTTGCTGTTCCAACAGAAGATGGGAAATCTTTTGCAGAGAGGGAATCTCTGTACTTCATGGAGACTTCTGCTTTAGAAGCAACCAATGTTGAAAATGCTTTTACTGAGGTTCTTTCTCAGATTTACCGCATAGTGAGCAAGAGAGCAGTTGAGGCTGGCGACAACGCCAGTTCCTCCACTGTCCCGTCTAAAGGACAGACTATAAACGTGAAAGACGATTCCTCAGTTTTGAAGAAAATTGGATGCTGCTCGAACTAGATGCTTCATCTATGGCAGTGGTTTTCATGGCCTGTTTCATCTTGTAAATGCCTACACTGGAATTGGGATATCGTGTAGAATAAGGCTAGTCTTGCATATTATTTTGAGCAGTCTTTACAATTTACAAGCATCAACCATACGCAGGATTTATGTTTCGTAAACCGGTCATTCTAAAACGTGTTTGAAACAAATAGGTCTACACCCAAGTTCATCATATAGTTTTAAGTTTTATGTGCAGGATCTTGATATTTGCTATTCTCTAATTATGATGCAGCCAGTGGCAGTTCGAACATCTATTTTAGAATTGAAGTTAAGGTATGGAGCCCTTCTGTTTGGTTTCGTTGAAGTGTTCCCAGATCATATGGGTTGTACATGATCAGAGTTGAAGTTATTTTTAATTGCTGAATATAAAGATTGGAATTAAAATAATATGTTTCTAAAATTATTATATCGGCAAAATATGTTTTATTTGAAACCAAATTAGTATAATTTTCTTTCTCGTTTTTTCTTCCTTCGGTACTGTTTTCTTCTTAGTTTTTAGAGAAAATGAGAAATTTATTAATTATTACCACAATTTGAGCCTTAAAAGCCGTCCCATTTTAAGCATCATATATAGGTTTTTTAATTATGGTAATCTTGGGTTGTTTCGAAAAATGTAACTTACAAATGAATTTGAACATTTAATCCAAGTAGAACTAAAATTCCCTTATGACAAACTCTTTGAAGTCAACATAGAAATATTTAATTTATGTAATTTGAAAGAATTATAAAATACGGACATCGATCTTGTGCTTATCATTTTAAATTAAAATTATTAGTATTGAGCAAAGAAAGTTGTAATAAGTTGATTTGTTTCATTTTATTAAATTGTTAAGTTAGTATACAAATAAGTTCATCACAAGGTATGTTCTTGTTGTGTTTGTTTCTATGATAGAGGCATCAGACATTTGTAGTCGTTATGGACCATGAAAGGAAAGGTTCAAGAATAGTGCATACAAAGCATAACTTCCAATGGAGGAAATGCAAAGAATATTGACTACAGAGTTGGCTAAGAAGGTAGGGATTTACAAATGACCATAAGCGGTTCATTGGAAAAGACTGCATAATATAGGTCTTACTTCCATTCCTTAAAAAAAACTCTATGAATGATAATTGTAAAATTTTGCATGTAAAATATAAGTTTAAATCCTTAGCTGGTTTTATTTTTTTTTTCGAAAATCTCAATTAGGTTTCAAATTTTGAATTGTCTCAATTTGATTTTTTTTTAAATGTAATAAATAGATCATTTCAGTTAATTTGAGTAGTTTGGACTTGATGACCTGTAATATTAGATTAAATACGTGTCATTTGTTTTCATAATTCATTGTAGTTGAAGTGTTTAATCCACCCTTTTTAAGAGATTATTTTCTTTGTCTTGACATTCTAAAAGATAGACTTTGAAAGAGATTGTCTTCCTAGTTATTGATTGTTCAGTTAAGATATGTTTCACTCTCATTCTTGTTTATCTTGCTCTTGCACATATAATGGTTGGTGGATGCAAAATAGTAGCAAGTCTTCCAATGGTGGTTGGGCGGAGAGGTTGGGTGTAAAACCCATTTGTTATTATAATGACAATGTAGTCTTGAGAATTATTATAACTCCTACAGATAAGAAAAATAATTTTGCAGTTGCCCTAAGTTCAAGGTAAGATTCATGAAAATAAATTCATTATTTTTTTGTTAATAAAAACCAAATGTGTTGATGTTTTGAAGTGAGTTTTTGTTGTTTTGTTGCATAGAGTGAGTGAAAAGAATTGATTAACTATAATTATTTTCAGTAGTGTAGCGAATAAGGAATTAATGAAAGTATGAAGAATAAAGAAAGGGATGAAATTGTGGTGAAGATGGAAGAAAAGGACGGTGAATAGACGAAAATATCAAATTTAGAGAAATCTATTTTTATGTTGGTAATATGGTTAAAGATGTTAATAAGGATAATGTTAGTTATTTGTATAATTAATATAATTATAATATCAATGTTGTTGAAACCCTTACAAATATTGTTCACAAGTATGTTACATTGAGTTCTTGTAGTTAACCTAGATCTTGACCAAAATCTGATTTAATGTATATAAAATATTTATAACAAAAAAATGTATGTAACAATATGAAATGTATATAACGAAAAATAACATTAAAAATTTGATTACATACCTATTGGTGGAATAGCAATCAAGCGTTTAAATGCGACCAAATTGGCCTCTTTGATGTTTCTCATCTTGGTCTTCCAATGTTAGGGATATGTGACTGTCGTTGCCCTTCACATGAGCTGCTTTTGACCTTTATTGTTGAACCTAGATTTGTTTCAAGAAGCTTATGTGCGTAATTATATATTCTTCTGAATTCTTCTATGAGTGACTCATCCACATTATCTACTACAATAAGTGTTGTCCTAAAAGTCATATTTCTAAATATACCTATATTTCATTTCCTACTAATTTTGTCACAAACGTCCATAACCTTTATGTATGAGTTTTCTCCAACTGTTTTCTCTATCTTCTTACTTAACCATTTGATATTCAATAATTTCACATAAAAATCTCTATTAGAACTGTGAACATCAATTATTTTTTTTAGCTGTCATGACTTTACAATGGACATGTAAGCACAATAAGCATACCGTTTATATTTTTCCTTTGCACCCAAACATTTAACTAAAACTCTCTTGTTATCATTCTTAACAAATTTTAAATTCTTCACATTTGTCAATGCATAACTTTGAATGACTTTTCTAAATTTCTTCCTCTCAGTGAAATAAGTTCCTACTTCCTATTTGTATTCATCCGTGTATTTTGAAATTAAAAACTTTACAAACCTACTATAACTCTCTATCAACACTTTCCTCTTCACTATTTGTAGCACTAACCAACTCATCTAAATGCCACTCAATATTCGACAGTATGGAGACATCATCATTTGAATCACTACATTGTTCTTATGTGATGTTTTTCCTTAAATTCTCACTTGGTCCATTGCATTCTTCTTATATGACTTTTGTCCTTGAAGTCCCAACAAGATCTTCTGCAACACTTCCCACTTTACATTGAACATTACCATCTCATTCATTATCCATACCACTATCTATGTCCCATTGAATGATGACATCAAGTTTCTTTAGTCAAAGACTCACATTCACTATCAATGTCATGATGTACATCCTCTAACTCACACTCAATATCATCGTCATCATCTACATCCTCTAATTGACCATGCTCCTTCACCTATTTTTAACCTTCACCGTCAGTATCTAACTGACCATCCTCCTCCACCTATTTTTCACCTTCACCATATTCTCTAACTGACCATCCTCCTCCACTAATTTTTACCTTCACCATCACCCTTCAACTGCCCACTCTTTTGTAAATCTTCTAATCCACCATGTTCACCATCACTCTTGATCTCTATCCTCTAACTGTTTTTGCCTTTCACCACCTTCCAATTGACCACCCACATGTAAATCTTCTAACCTAGGTTCACCATCAACCTCCAATTGACCCCTTCCTCTAACTATTTTTCACCTTCACCATCACACTCAAACTGGTCATCCTTTTCTAACTCAGTTAACCCAAGTTGAACATGAACATCTAACTCATCCTACTAAATCATTTATATTATCTTAGGTTCCAAGATTTTATGTACCACATAAGATTCACTACACCATTTAACTTGGCTATATTAAGCATATGCATAACACCATTATCAGTCAAAATTTTCAACCTAGAATTGACCTGCCTCCTAAAGAGTACTACAACTCCTTCACTTTAACATGTTCCGAGTATTTTAGTCCACATACAATCTCAAAACAACTCCATGTATCCATGTAACAAAACTACGGTGTTGTTTCCCTATCTACATGACCATCACTCACAAAGTGTCCATTATGGTAGACCACCAATTCAAAAATGATCATCAACAATTTATCTTATATATTTTTGCACATATAAATTATGTCCAAAAAATAATAAAAAATTACAATCCCTACTTTCGAAACACCCAAACATGAGATTCACAACTTGTACAAATTTCAAAATGAAATAGTGAACTACAGGTGACAATGCATAACAAATAACAATTATTACCCAAATAACAGAACATTTTCTTCCCAAAATGAAAAAGCAACATCCAACCACCATAACAAACAAAAAATGAAGTAAAATAATCGGCGACCACTCACAATGAAACTCAGTTTAATTGCTGACAACCTCATATCACCTATAAACGTACAATTTTTATTCAAAATCTCATTCCTTCCTTTTGCTCTTTCCATCAACATTCTCAAATGATTCAAAATTCTTTATTTTGTTTCTTTTTTAAATCTCTAATTATGCTGACAAGGTTTTGCCTAATGTACAAAAACAAAAATTAAATTTTACGTCATAAAAAATTCACGTCATCGTGTATAGTGTGTATTGTGGTTAATTATTTAAACAACACTAAATATTTAAGCTATTTATTACACAATTAAAAAAAACTCAGTTGAGATGACTCAAAGTATAAGGATGTAATTGATATTTTTTAAAGAAAAACGGTTTAAATGAAAAAGATATATTCAATCTTCTAAGCTTTTAACAATATCATCGAAAATTGATAAAAAGAAGTGTATTACATGTAAAATAAACAAACAAGAGTTTTCTCGTAGAATATTTCCAATAATTACTTAAAAAAGAATTGTAAAGATTTTATCTATACTTCTATTTTAATTTAAATGGTTGCTTAATCTTATAAATATATAAATATATGATAGTTTCTATTTTAGACCTTGATATTACAAGAAAGAAATTTGAGTTGTGCTAAGGATAAGATCCTTATTTGTCTTTCCAGAGAGAATCTCGGAGCAATGAGGTTGAATTTTCACTATTGAGGTGCATGTGGATTCTAACCTGTACAGAAGAAAAAACAATGCTGAACTATTCTTCAGAAGAAGATAGCATGATGTAATTAATTGTTTATTATTCAAATGTACAACGCAAGAAAAAAAAAAGAAAAAAGAAACCCATGATTCGTAAATTAATTTATTTAATTATTTCTGTACGTTTCCAATTTTTTAATAGCGCACGATTTTCAGGCCGCGAATATAATAATTTGCACTACGTAATAACGCGGGACGAAAGATAAAGGGTCCAGCCGCGTTATCCTGTGATGCAACCGCACCGGATCGCGCTGCTCCTCGGAATATTCCCCCGCCGGAAAACCACCGAGCACTCCGGCAACTCGTCGAGATCGGCGAAGAGCGACTCGTCCTCCTCCCTCATCGGCATCGCCACATCATCCACCTCGCCGCAGATCGGGCTCTCGAGGACGCCGGTGGACGCCACGTCATCGAACCACCGAAAGTGGTACTGGCTGAGCAGAACCGCCGCGTCGCCGGCGAGTTCAAAATCGGAGTGAGTCGAGAACACGGCCATCTCCTCCTCCGGTGGGAACCTTGCGGCGGACTCGGCCGGCGAGGCGGCGGCGGAAATGGCGGAAGAATTGGATTTTGGGAGGGGGACGGAGTGGTTGTGGTCGTTGGCGTAGGTGACTATGAGCTTTGTGGGATCCACACGGCTTCGCTCCACTTGCTTCCTTGCGGGACACCCCTTTGAACTGCTGCATCGGTAATATCCCCTGCGTTTTCAGATTCAAATTTATTATTATTAATTATTAATTGCTTCAAATTCAACATTATTCTGAATGAAAAGAAAAAATAATAATAGAAAAATTAAGAGAGAGAAGAGTGATGTGGATTGGGATGATAATCCAAAAATACCAGCGAAAATGCCACTTTCATCAATTTTGCCCTATCTCAAGCGCGTGTTTCTCAAATCCAAATTCTTTAATCCAATTTTTTCTTTTATTTTTGTCTTCCCTCATTCATCATCGTTACCTCCTTAAATTTTATATATTTAACAAAAAAATGTTCACATTTAAACTAAAATTAAACTGATTTTATAAAAATTCAAGCCAATAACAATATCTAGTACAAATGCTGTAATTATATTTGCGTTATATACAAAGTTGACATCATATCATGAAAAATAGTAAATAAGTTTATTATTTTTCGGCAAATGTACTGATTTTTATTTAGTTGGAAGTTATTCAAACTGATGAACACAATGTTGCATGAAAAAAACATGCATGCTCTTATCCAACCGAAGATCATAAAACGCAGTCATAAAAACGAAGTGGGATAAACCGAAAAGAAGAAAAAAATGCCACTTTCATAAACAAAAAGATCAAACATAGAAAATGACGGCTTCCGACTACTTATTTTTATATTCCATCATTATCGTGGCGTGAAGGCAACGCGGTTCGTAGGTCGCGTGTGCGGTCACAACACTCAAACTACCACCGCAACACAACCCCGATCCGCATTTTAGCACAGCCGGTTTTTCCCCGCCGGCGACGGCGGCTGTAGCCACACACTTCAAATTATATGATTCAGTAATAAATTGGTTCTTGTTCTGAAAGATATTTAGCATTCTTCAGTCCAATTATTACCATCCTTCAAACTTAATCTAATTAGCATGTGATTTATCTCGCCAAAAATTTATGGTTAAGTAAAACAATTAAGGTAAATGAATGTAAGCCTGCAAAGGTGGTGAACACAATAGAGCATACCTTGGGTAAGGAGAGCCTTTGATGGGCTTTTGGCCGTACTTTCTCCAGGCCCACGAATCGGACGGTGGATACGTCTCTCCTTTGCTCTTAGATCCATCCACATCACCGATCGGTATCGTCACCACCCTCTTCTTCATCTCCCTCCTACGTATGGTGCCATGAACGTAAACCTTTCAACGTTCAACTCTCAGTTCCCATGAAAAATAGAAAGAAGAAAAAAAAAACCTTTTCTTAGGTGACGGTGCTTCTGTCTTAGTGTCATCACAGGAAGAAGGAGAAGCAGGCCCAGGTTCTGAGGTGGGTTCGGGCTCGGGCTCGGGCTCATCTGGGTTAGCCACCTGTATCGGTTTGTTGAATCTACGGTGGTACATGATGGGTTTGGAGTGAAACTAAATCTGGGCGGTGGATGTTTGTATAATTTGGTATATGTTGTAGAAATAGTGAAGTGATGAGTGAGGATTGGGTTGAGAAGAGAAGAGAAGAAGGGTGAGAGAGAAGGGGTTGGGGTTGGTGTTTAATATGAGCCGCCATGGTGACAGATTGGCAGCAGCGTAGTTTATTGTGGACGTGCGAGCAAATACCCAATTAATAAAACACTGCTACATGGGAGGGGTTTTATCTGATGAGGTTAGGTTCATGATACACAATGTTTTGGATTCATTCATTGGCTGTTCTGTCATCACCCTATTAGTCTATGTTTGAATGTGTATAGGGTATTACTATTGGCTAGGGTTAGTAAAATATGTGCAATGCTTCGTATTTTCAAATTGTGTAGGTTGTGTTTGGTGACACGGCATCGTACCAATACGTGTGCATCTGGTTTTAGAGTTTTCTGGGTTGTTGTGTGCTATTAAAACTAACAAGTGAAATTTCTTAGATTTTTCAGTGAAGTGTGAAAACAATCTTGTTTAACCAGACTTTTAAATCAAAATTTGACTGATTTTTTTAATTTATTTAGTTAATGTTTGCTGCCTTTTTATATTTTTAAGATGTGAGCCGAACTCTCATAACCTCATATGATATGGTTGTTAATTTTATGTTTCTCTAGTTTTGAATTTCTTTGTATCAAATCAATGGTCACGATCACATGATGCTATGCGATTACAAATGTTTATTTTCTAATCCATTTACTATAGAAGTAGTTACGGCTGATTTTCTTACAAGGGAGAGTAATTTTAAATGTAGAATCATGAAATAATAGTTAGAATTATATATATTATACTTAATAAAAGATGAAAGGAGGTTAGATAATAATAACTTCAAATAAATTAGATTTTATGAAAATACATTATTATTGTTGGGTTGAGATTAAATTTTATTAGCTATTGTTTAACTGAATCTAATAAATATTTTTTTCATTGTTATCATTCTTTATTTTTAATATTTATATATTTCAACTTCTCATAACTTATCTTAGTAAATTTTATTCAATCATAATATCCTCAAAAACTTAATATAATAATCTTGTTTCTAAGTTCAAAGATGATAAAAAGATAATAAGTTGCTTTAGTTTCCTGTACAAATTATTTCTTAATTGTATTTTCATAGGTCAGTTATTTTTTTAATCTCTTACAATAGAAGAATATCATATAATAAAACATTCGTCACTAAAACTTCTTGTACTAGAGTTTACTCTATGAGGTATTTTCCTCTATAATGTTCTATAGTAAAAATTTTACACATTATCGGTAGAGAGATCATACATTATATTATAACATTATATAACTGAGTTATGGAACAATTTTTCTATTGAAATTTGTTAACATAACATAAAAAATAAGATTAAAAGTCTTTAAGACCTTAAGTCATAAAATTAAAAAAATTATTTTTCTCACTTAAAAATATATATTTTTGCGAAGCTAAAAATAAAAGATTAACGATAGTGTGAATCTTATAACACTCTTATATTGAGGTAAACATTGTAAGAAGATTTTAAAAATAATGTATACAATAAAATCTTCAAAAATTAAATTAAAACTTCATAAAATAACTCATTAAAAAATATAGAACAAAAAGTTGGTTGGACAATAAATTATTATGATGGAGTAAGAAATTATAACTATTGAAGTAGTTTTCCTTCACCCACTTTTTCTGTGATTTTCTCTTTAAAAATAAAATCACCTTGCTTTATTAATTTTGTTCCTTAATTTATTCTTCTAATTTTTCTTTTTCAGTTCTATCAAAAGAATTTTAAAATATTAGATATATCAACTAAAACGTGTAATTAATCTCTCTTTTTCTAAGTAGAATAAAACTAGCATTTTAGCTTTTAAGAAAAAGTTCAAAGAGTAGTTTATCACTTTTTTTAACCTGAATCTTTTTTATGAATTTTATTGGCTCTACTGATTTTTTTTTCCATTGACTTTTACTACAAACCATTCAGATAACTATTAATTTTAAAAGCTTTTACCACGAATACTTTTTTTTTCAATTTTATTACTTCATCATTCGTTGCTTATATTATACGTCACTTAAGATTATTTTACAAAAGTCAATAAATACAGTAAATTTTATTTACTGTATCAAAATGATTGTTCAGTCTTTTCTATTTTGTATTTTCCTTTCACACAATAGAAAATGGTTTAGTTTTAAAATTGGAAGTGTATATATAAAAAGGAATAATTTGTATAAACTATAAATGGAAATATTTGTACACTAACATGTAATAAAATTTAACTATTTTATTATACATTCCTATACAGTAATGTTAATTTATTATTATATAATCCTAACAATACAATGATTAAATTTTTATCTTTAATATTTTAAACTGATAAAATATAAAAATATATACTCGTTTCAAAATAATACTCTTGTTAATTTAAAGCAAATTTTGTAGAAATTAAAATAACAAAAATCAGTTTCACTCAGCCCAATGAAAAATATAATTGTTTTTTGTTTTCTGGTTGATGCCCTAATATCTGTGGTATGTTTGAATAAACTGTGTGCTGAACTCCTGTTTTGTAATGAGGTCATGTTGGAAACAAAACCTAATTAAGAAAACTGGTAAATCACACTTCAAATGTTCAGTGAAAGAGATGCTTATTTGACAATTTCGATTATCATTTACACAATACATTTTTGTGGGACAAAACCCTAAATTAACAGTAAAACAAAACTGTAATTGATGTTTTGTCACTTAGCGCAATAAATGTCGGTTTTGGTATATACACTTCCATTGAAAAGGGGTTAATTAGTTTTATAAAAACAAAACAATTATTATAAAGCAATGATAAATAAATAATAAAGTGTTATTACGTATGGATGAATGAAGACATTTAATTTTGTAAATGAGTAATTATTGGTCCTATTCTTTCGCTTGGATTTCATTATCCTTTGGTCTAATTGACTTTTATATAATTAAACAGTTGCAATCATATGCTGTTATTATGCCAACTGGTTCTTTAAGACCATTATTTTTCTTAGGTACTATATATATATACTTAATATTAAACACAATGTTATCTAGGAAGTAATAATAGCATTGTGATAACGAATGATTATTAAAATGCTAAGTCTGACATGAAGACACTATAATTGGTTTTTTAGTTAACTTGTGATTAGGATTCAAATAGCGATTGGATTAAGCAATAACGTTCTTGTTTTCTTCCTTCAACGTGGTGGTTGGAAATTAAATAACAAAACAATTCATTTTGAATTCAATCCTCCTGATTCTTTTGGAAGCTTTGGGAAAATTAAGATGGCAAGACAATGGAAAATCCTGAGAAGTTTGAGATGATAAGTTAAATCACTCTTAATATTATATTCGATTTTCCTTTTCCTTTAAATTGCATCACATTTAGAAAAGGATTACGTCAAACATTTTGTTTAGAGTCTCAATAGTTTAAAATATATATATATATATATATATATATATATATATATATATATATATATATATATATATATATATATATATATATATATATATATACTCAAAGTTCAGGCTTAATCGAAATATAAGTAGCAAAATTTAATTTTAGAACAATCTTAGCTAATCAATTTTAGAAACAATATTGGGTTAACAATACTAGATTTTTTTTTAATTACTAACAAAAACACCTACAATGGTATAATAAAATTTAATGAAGATTTTTAGAATTTAAATTATTGAAAAACATATTTATCAATAGTGAATCAGTCACTAAAATTTATTACTTAAATTTATCGGTAAATTTGGTATGATTTTCTCTCACTTTAATCGGTTGGTTTCATGCACAGGAACTCTTTGGAGTATAAATAGATTCTCTTTCTTTCTCACTAGCAGCAACACTTTGTTCCGACGACGAACCCACCTTCAAGGAGGTTAGTGTTTTCGTTTTCGTTTTCTATGGACTATAAATTAGTAAAACTTGTTAATATTATTGATATTGATATTTTTGAAATTATTTGTTGTTTATACACAATATACATCCAAACTTAGACTAAAATCGAAAGTATATCAAAAGAACTCCAAATGACCTGAAAATTTGTTCAAAACACCAAAAAAAAATCATGAAAAGCCCCCACAAAAAATTTTAGATCAAAATTCAAAGTCTAAGTATGTAAAATTTGTTTTCGCCAAGTTTGAAAAAAAAATAAAATAAATTAATGAAAAATAGAAAACTGTTTTTTTTTAAATCTATAAGGAATCGCTAGTCAGGTTGCCACGACTTTGAATTTTTTTTTCTACCCCAAATTGATATATAATAATGTCAAATCTACCAACTCAACAAAAATTATTATAGTCATTTAAAGATCTACAACAACTAACTATTCAAATACTTTTTAAACTTTAGACGAACCAAAGTAAAGGCTCCTTGGATTATTTCCCTAAAATAGGTGTTCCAAGTACTGGTAAAAAAAAATTTCAACCAAAAATAATAACTATAGCTATCAAAACCAAAAATGACAAGTAAATAGTCAATATACATTATTCACTATAACATAATTCACTTGTGATAGCTTTTCTTTATAGTTTATAGTTCATACACATTTGAAAATGAGTTCTGGATTTATGAAATGTCAAATCTGAACTACATTTGTTGGTTTTCTACTTTTCAAATTTGGTAAAACTGTTAAAATAGATCATTATTCCATAAAAAAAACAAAGAATGAGAGATGTCGAAAATGGTCATTTTCGACATTAATTGATGTCGAAAAAGTCGAAAGATGGCCATTTCTAACGTGAATTGATGTTATTTTTTTTGCTTTTGACTTCAATCAACGTCTTTCGTTATAATCTTGGTGTTTTTGTATATGTTAAAGGTCAAAAATAACAAGTCTCAAAGCTTTTTTTATACTAACGACGATAATTTATATTTATTATTACCAACAAATTTATCTACGTTAAATTTGTTAATAAAAAGGGAAGCAAATTTCTCGCTAAGTAGGATGAGATTTTTAATATATTAAGTGGAGATGGGTGAGAAGAAGAGAAAAATAAGATAATAAAGAGGAGGAAGAGAAGTCAAAATCAATAATGGTAGCAACAATTGAGCCTCTAATAATGACTTAAGTTGTCTTAGGTCGTCTAACACTTTATTCATCTAACACTTTGTTTTTTTCATTGACTAGGTTGTCTAGAGACTTAGGTCGCCTAATGCTTTAAACTTGGTGATCACAAGTTTTGAATTCGTCTAACACACTGACTTGTCTAAGGCTAAGACTTGGCCCTTGCATTTGTCAAACTTCTGGCTTTTGCTAACATACATTATATATGGATATTAATCATTTAAGTGCATGCTAGCTACAATATATCATATATTTTGATCTTGAAGCTGTATAGATTGAATCCTCATTATATTTGTTAAACGTTCTCTCTTAATCGTTCAACACTACTTCACTTATAACTAAAGACTCATGCGTATGATAGAGTGATTGTTTTGTTATCATAAAAAGCCTAATTGATTACCAAGGTTAGTCTATTTCAACACATCATTCCTATACGCAACAATCTATTTTTCATAAGCCTTCAAGTTGTATGTCTTTATCTTGTGATTTTCACTTCATGATCCTCTAATACATTTATTCTTTGCTTTTCCATTGTATCATGCATGAGACTAGTAACTTTTTTCTCTATGCTCTTCCTATTGGGTGTTATTTGTTATTGCATTTGGAAAGTGCTTATACCTTTCTCCAAATTTACTTGAAATGCTTTATCAGCAATGACTATTGTCTAAGTTGAGTTCTTAGTATGAAATATTTTTATGAACAATTTAATGCTTTGTCTTTTTATATTTTGCCTCTAAGTCTTCCTACATTGATGAAAGCTTTACCATTGTTGAACTCCTAGTTATCCCTTTTTTTTTGTCAATTTATCTATTTTTACACTGATGATTCTATTTTCTACTTTCACAACTAGATATTTGTATGGAAACTCATTGTGATTTTTATACCTCCTATGTGTTATTGATGTTGTTTTTCATCTTTCTCTTCAATTTGAACCCTATCTGATTATGTGTATGGTTATTTTTGTGGGGTTTTGACAAAACACACATGGATCTATGTGACTACGAAACTCGTGATCTGTGGCAGAGCATTCTGGTAAGGTGAGGCACGATGGGTGCACCTATGTTGTGTTTTGAGTTTGCGGTGACTCATATTTGTGTTCTTCGACAACACCAACGACTCTGATGCAAACTTCGGTTGGAACGCTATGGTGACGGCAATTGGTGGCTACAAGTCCTATTTTTACATCTCAAATGTAAAATCTCATGCAAGCTTGGAAGTGCTCGCAACAGAAATTTCATGTACTCTGACTTAACTGTGTAAGTTACTACATCACCATCCTTCCAAACTTGCTTGTTTTCTCCTTTTTATTGAAATATTTCCCTTTTAATTATTGCATTAATGTATTTACCCATGTTTTATTTTTCCAATTAAACAATTTCCTTTTCATACACTACTCCCAGTTATTATTGTTCCACCTTTAACTTCATCCAAAGTTTTATATAACTGATCTTACATTCTTGAAAATTTATATTATAATTCAAAATAAGTTTCTAATATATTAAATAAATTTTTAAATTTAACTATTCATTATTATTGTTGTTCTTAAATATTTGTTAATATATTATTATATTACAAGATTTTTTAAATTCTCAATCGAGGTTTAAGAAAAAAAATGAGAAGAAAACTGTTTTCTTCTTTACCGACTATGTAAATGTTTTGATTTTAAGTCTGTAAAGTAAAGTCATCAGAATCATAGTCAATTACTCTATTCTAGATATTGTTCGTTTTAAAGTCTGAAACTCCGTCACAATTTTATCATTAAAAAAAAGTCTCAAAAGATTGAGAGAAAAAAGTATTTAAACTTGTAAAATTATTGGATATACTAGAACAAATATAATTACACCTAATTATTATTATGTCTAACCATGAAATTATGATCCTCGTACTTAACTAGACGAGTAAATAAAATTGATTTTGTCGCATTTGTTATTGAAGGAATGAGAGGACAAAAGTAAATACATAGTAAAGTGTTTGCAGTGCCTTTTCTTTTCCCTAAAGCTGTATTTTTATGATTAAAGTAACACAACAATATTAAAGTTACAGTATAATTAAATTATGCAATTGACGAGATTTAAGTTTAATTAATTGTCAATCTAAGTTCTTTTGCATTATCCAAATTCAGTTACAAGTATTTTTTAAACGTCACTACTTGGTTACAATAAAATATATTTAAATCGCCTTTTGTTCTGAGACACTTTAAGGAGACAAATAGGAATATATTTATTTAATCAAACTTAATTAGTAAGAATGGAATATAATATTTTGAATACAATTCTTTACCATAAAACATTTTTATTATTAGTTAACATTTAATAAAATCATCAAATAAAAATTTATATCCTCAATTCTTTAGGTTGTAAGCATTAAAGTCAAATAACTCTGCATGATTAAAAGATTAAATTCATTTTTATCATTTAATTTCAATTTTACAGAAAAAAATACTCATAAAAATTATTCTCCCATATCTATGCTTCTTCTTTTTATTTTTGTCCAAAATGCATCACTCTACAATTCGTGTTTTTTTTTTCAAGTCAGGCCCATTTCCATGTCATACATGGGGTTGTAACTTCTTCTCTTTATAACATCATTTTAAGAACAACTCGTCCTTCTAGTTTTTTTCACATATAACTAGTATTAGACGTGTTTCTTATTTTTATTTTACTTTTCATGTTAATATATTAATATTTTTATTTTGTAATAATAAAATGAAAAATTTTAGTAATTATGTTTAAATAGATAGTATTTTGAAATAATTATGTTGAAGTGTTAAACTGTGTATAAATATTTTGAATTATAAAATATATATTTAATAATATGAAACCATTTATTATAACAATTGTACTAATAACAATAAAATAAAATGCAATATGATTTATTTGAAAAGACAAAGAAATAATAATGTGTATTCAAAATTTTATGGTTTTATTTTGATATTATATAATTATTTTTTATTTTCATTAATTATTTAATTAATAGGATATTTTTGTCCTATACCAAAATATTTCTAATGGTTAAATTAGATAATACATTTTGTTTATATATATATATATATATATATATATATATATATATATATATATATATATATATAACAGCATCACTACATGTGTTTGAGAGAAATGATTTGAAAAAAAAGAGTAGATAGATTTAAGAAGAATTAAAAGTAAATTTTGTGTTATTTTTTTTTAATGAATTTGAAGGTGATTTAGAATAGATTTAAAAGTAAAATTTATAAAAGTTTGTGTAAGATATGAACTATGTAGATTAAAAATATGTTTTAATAAATACATATTGAAGATTACCAATTTATTTTAATGATAATATTAATATAAAATAATATTTATAAATAACATTTTTTGATAAAAAATATTTTAAATAATAGAATTAAAAAAATTAATAAATAATTAAAATAGAGAAGAGACATGTAAATGATAGTAAAAGAGAAAAATATAAATTTTATAAATTATTTGGATAGATTTTTTCATAAATATTTTAAAAAAAAGTTAAAATATAAGACTATTGTTTTATCTTTGCAATTAAAATTAATTTATTATTATTAAATATTATTATTACTATTATATTAATAATATTATTATTATCAAATATTATTATTGTATAATATAATATATACATATAGGAGTGGGCAGGGAAAATATTACACAGAAAAAGGGAATTTGTAACATCCCATAATCTCACACTAGAAAATGCATAATTTATATATTGTAGCATTACATTTACGGTAACATCCCGTAATCTCACACTTGAAATTTTGCAGTTGATATATATATATATATATATATATATATATATATATATATATATATATATATATATATATTTTAAACTCAGATTTCAACTACAAATTCATAAATAAAACTCAAATTCTTCTAATTTAATCTTCTATTTCTTTCTTCATCGGCACTGAGTCAGACGACATTCCTTCATCTGCTCCCGTATAACGAATTATACGATCATCGCACATATACAAACACAAATAAATAGGGTGAGCTAACATGCAACAAATCATTTATAAGACATGCATAATTACTTCGATACAAACATCATATAATAATTATGTTAGACACCCTGATACCATCGTACTACAATTCCTATTGAACACTCGTCCCACAATACCCAATAAACACCAAAATACCCAATAAACACCACTATACCCAATAGACCCTCATTCCACAATACCTAATAGGCACTTATCCCAATGATATGTTGATGAGCGATACAACGGAAGGTTTTTCACTTGTGATGTCATTCTTAGTCCCCTCACTATGTCCAAAACCGGCACATAAACTAGGACATTCTGCTCTCCATACCATTCACAAGGTTAGTCCCCTCACTATGTCCTAAACCGGCACATAGACCAGGACCTCCTGCCCCTCTCACCACATAATTCATCATTCTCTACTTGAGACTGAATGATTATTAGAGTATCAGGATAACCTCCAACTTCATGACCCTCAACATCAACATATACGCACATACCATGTTATTACAGAATCTCTCCACGAAACTCATACCATGCTCACATTCCTTAACTCATATTATACCATTACGAAATCTACCCATAATCCTCATACACCTACCATGACATTACAGAATCTCTCCGCGAGACTCATATCATACTCACATTCCTCGACTCATATTATACCCTTACGACATCTCCCCGTAATACTCATACATGTTCAGATGCATAAATTCAAATCAAATAAACTTCAATCATTTCAGAAATCATACAAACTGAATATATTCCAACAAGATATATTACATGATAATTTAACAGTACATAATATGTACACAAGATTTAAATTAAAAACCTGTCGAGTAGACTTCCAGGAAAGAGAGGTGCGTCACAATGGACAACTTAAGTACCAAGTCTTTCCTTAGCCAAAGTGTTCCTCAACTAGTTTTTAACAAATTTCTTATTAACAGATTCAAAACAACAGCATATAATATTAACACCGAAATTCAATATAGATAGTTATATAGTAAGCATTAACAGTATTCACATAGAATTTCAAAACATGAATAGAAATAAAACAATACTAAATCATATTATAAAAGCATAGAAAGGTTAGCTCCCCTACCTCTATTCCAAACTTAATCTCTTGCTCCGAATTTGTTTCCCCGAAAACTCTTCAGAACCTCTACTCTTCTTGCAACTAAAAATTTCTCCCTAACTCTTTCTTCTATATTTCTCAAGCTCTCACTTGATTCCTCTTTTCTTGGTGTAGAATACCCTTCCCTCCCATGGCTATTTATAGGTAAAAAAATTTACTATTAATTAATTATTTTAATATTATTTATTATTTTAATATTATTTAAAAATAATATTTTAATTAGCCACTTGATTAAATCTGAACCTAATTCCATCCATGCTAAGGAATCCTAATTTCTTCCATGCTAAGAAATTCTTAATTTTTTTTTTACTATTCACTATTCACTTTTTACTATTCAATTTTCTAAAAAAATTCTAAATAAGTTATCAAAATTTTGAAGCTCTCCTTTTAGAATTACTATAATTTTATATCCAAAATTTACATTTTTTTTCTATCCATTAAAATTATTATTACTAATAAAATGCTAAAATTTACTATTATAAATATTTTTCATGAGTCTTACAGAATTGATCAGAGAAAGGGATAGAGTTGATTATCTGTGGTATTTGGGATATTATGGTAAAAAATCGTTTTATCTTTGCAAATCATTTTGTTTTGGTGAGATAAAAAAATATTTTATCCTCTCCCTTACTCAATTTTAAAAATGAACACTCTCAAATCTAGCAAATATGCTTCCTCCACGCAATCGAACACCCCTACCGTTCTGTTCGAAGATTACATTGTTAATGTGAATTTGCAAGCGATGAAATGTGTATGTTCTCGTGTTCGAGAAAGGATAACTGAAGACGAATTTGCAGGATTATTGGAATTTCGGTCACCCGCGATATGAAAGAGATTTATAGGGATTCTTAATAAAAAGTCATCTATATCTTCCACCAATTTATTAAACTCCATATGTGTATATGACTTTAACATGTATAATCGATTCGCTACGACAGTGGGCTTACAGAAAACCGATTCCAAGAGTTCATAATAAAAAATTTGAACAACAGTTCTATGGTCATGCTTTTACTACTGCAGGGTTGTAGATGGAGACGAAGAAGGAGGTTGTGCACGTTGATGGGATGAAGAAGCAAAGGGTTGAAGATGAATGCGCGTGTTTCAGAGTCAAAGAAGACGATGACTAGTGCATGGAAGGTAGGAAGAGGGTGGCGTATTCGATTCTAGGAGAGCGGTATTCGGTTCCACTCCTGCTTACATATTTCAAAAACGGTGTATTCGGTTCCCTCAAAGGGGTCTTCGGTTCCAGGCGTGGGAAAAGTGGTGGAAGGAAATGTATTTGGTTACGGAGAGTGGTAATCAGTTCCGAAACGTGGGAGGGGTACAATGTCTTCTTCCTACCACCTTCTCCTACCTCTCTTTCCCCGTCAATGTCTTCTTCCTCCAGTTACGTCCGCTCCTCCCAACGAGCCTCCATCTCGTCGCTCCACTCTACTCTCAATTATCCACAAATCCACTCAAAAAAACAACAAAAATATTACCCTCAAATCCCATCAAATCCATGCAACTACTCTCCCCCAAATCATCTCTCACAAATCACCTCATGTGAACACACCCATGATGATTAGGTAAAGAATGATATTATTAATTTTGGAGAGTTAAATAACACCACACATATTATTAATTGACCTCAAGTCCTTCAGCTCAAACTTGACATTATGGTTCTGCAGCTTAATCTTGACATTGTACACAACACCAATTACATCTAAAAGTCAAAAGAAATATTAAAAAAAAAAATAGAGGTAGGAATTCCTAAAAGACAAAATAAAAATTTAATTCAATGTATCTATCAATCAATAAATCAACAGATTATAATCTCTTTTATACTTTTGAAGTTCAACACCTTCATAGGTACACTTGCAATGGGTTGTGGCCGTACAAAGGTGGCTCTATGAGCAATAACTTCAAGGGGTTCTCAGATACTCTAAATTGAGCTTTGATTTTTACATCTTCAAATCATGTATTATATAAGTTTTCCCCTCTGTGAGCTTGTATCCTGAACATCATAGCATATATAATTAATAATCATAGTATGTAGGCTTAATATCTCTTTTGGTCCCTCGAAAGAGGGGTTGTGTTCAAAATGATCCTACCTTTTTTAAAAAGTAACAAATGATCTCAACTTTTGAAAAAACGGGTCAAGTTAATCCTTTTTGCTAATGGCGTCAAAATTTTAATAGTGCAGGTGTCCCTGGACAAAACATGATGAGGTGTCCAGTTTTAATGATTGTATGACACTGTCAAGGTAAATGAGATGTAAAATAAAAAATTGAATAATCCTTTAAAGGAAAATAAATTATTATTAAAAAATTAAAAAAATTGCTAAAAAATGTTGAATTGGGCAAAGATTCTTTTTAATTTATAATTAAAAAATTTATGAAGAGTTAGGGTTTCATTAACCACTGTAAATAGCAATTTCTAATTACCTCTAATCTTCTAAAAGTTGATTCACTATTAGAAACCTAATCAAGAACTTGTCTTCTTCTTCCCAAATTTCTTTTGTTTCTTTCACGCTAACAACCCAACTCTGAGTTCTTCTTTCTCGCGGACAACTCTACTTTGAGAGTTATCCTTGTCTCGAGCAAAGGCAAAAGCCTTGTGGCGGCAAAGACGACAAAGATGCGGGAGCGCGACGCACGCAGTGTTTTTGTCTTCTATGGTAGTTGGCGGTGTGTTCGCGAGGGACCACGTGAGGAGATCATGTCGAAGAAGGTCGTTGTGGCTCGCGGTGGCACGATCTGGCGAGTACTGTGGCGGAATCGCGAGGTCCTTCGTGGTGCAAGGAAAACCCTCTTCTTCTTCTTCTTTGTTTTAGGTTGTTTCGTAGGGAAGCGCAGAAACGACCTCTTCGCGGTGCAGTGGTCACGGCAGAGGCGGGTTGTTTCTTCGCAGAGACAGGTTGTTTCTTGACTACTTTTTTCTGACACGAAAATTAAACTCCTCCACTTCTCAAATAAATGAAAATTTTTAACATATTTGTGGTATTTCAAAATTTGGAGGATGATTGAAGATCTTGTGAAAAGTAACTCCACACAGATTAATAATTAATAATCTTCTAAAAAAATGAAATTAATATTACAGAAATTATTTGGAATGCAGAATAAAGAATCTAACTTGAGAAGACAAAGAAGCAGATTGAGTGGAAAGTTATTTACTCCTAAATCTGAACAGTCTCAAAACTCCTTTGAATGGAAGCCTTAACAGCATCCAATTTATTTTTTGTCACAATTTTAACCTTACTGTCACGCAACTGCCACACGATAAGACAAACTAGACACGTCATTAAGTTTTGTTCAGGGAGCAACTGCACCATTTAATTTTTGACGCCGTTAGTAAAAAGGATTAACTTAATCCATTTTTTCAAAAGTTGAAATCATTTGTTACTTTTTAAAAAAGGTTGGACCATTTTGAACATAACCTCTCTCTTTCGAGGGACCAAAAGAGGTACTAAACCTAGTTTGTAATATCCTCATATAAAAAAGAATGACTTTGACAAAGTAATTTAATTTTTGATCCATAAAAATCATCTCCATATGCCCTTTTGATCCAGAAAAATCCCTGTTTCCCAACACCCAGAGATATATAATTTTGACGGCCAGCTTCAAGGCTTCTCTATTTCCGTCAATATCTTTTTTCATATCAAATTTCCTAATCATCTGCTCAGTAAGTTGATTTAAGAAGAAAAAGGTACGAAACATAATACATAAATCAATCACTGTAGACCAAAAACTTCATTAATAACCTGAACGTTTACCCAAACACATAAATACAGACCAATATATATATAACGAAAGAAAAATGAAACCTTGAACGAAAATACAAACATGTGTTCAAAAAAGAACTCATTTTCAACCAAAGAAAATAACAAAAGCTTCAAGCTAGCTTCAGACTTCAAAAGAGCAACATAGAAAAACAGCAAAGAAGGTTGAAGAAAGCAATAAAAAAAATATGATTGATCCGAAACATAATGGACACTGGAAAATACAAACATTAGGTTGAACGAAATAACTAAAGAAAATCGTTACCTTGAACGAAAATACAATCATGGGTTCCAAAAACAACTAACTTTCAACCAAAGAAAAAAACGAAATTTTCAAACTTCAAAAGATCAACATAAAAAAACAACAAAGGAGGTTCAAGAAAGCAAAAAAAAAAATATCGATAAGAAACGAAAAATAACGTAACCTTCAACGAAAATACAAATATGGGTTGAAAAATGAATTAGCCTTCAACCAAAGAAAAAGCAAGAAATCTTATAGATTCAAAATTCAAAAAACAACAAACTATGAGAAAGGAGGTTGAAGAAAACAACATAGGAAAACACCAAAAGAAGTTTAAGAAAGCAAAATTTTTTTACCGAGACGTAATGGAAAATGTAAAGGAGGTTGGAGAAGAATATTGAAACTCTGGTTCAAATAGCTATCCTCAGAAAACTCCAACTCAAATAATATCGTACTCGATTGAACCATCAAGCAGAGTGACGGCGCCTCCAGAACGGCGGAATTGGCGGGAAGATGGTAAAAGTCCCAAATACCATTGCAGAAGATGAAGAAAGCTTTGATAGTTGAGGAGAAAAAAGACATTGCCAACACAAATTCTTGCTTGAATGACCAAATAGACTGAAATTTTGTATAGGTGTCGAAAGAAGATGTTCTAAATTTTTCTGAAATGGCCAATACCCAATAGACACGTGTCAAAAAATAGATTGGGTCAAATAAGTAATTTCCTTAATGCTGTTTTTTCTTGGAACATAGTTGAAGATGGATTCTATTGATTATTTCGCTCTCCAAACAAGTTTATATTAGATATTATTATAACTTTTGATATGTTATCACTTTAAAGTTCATTAAATATTTGTTATCATATTTTATTAAAATAAAAATAAAAAAATATAAATTGTAAAAAATTAAAATAATATTTTATTAGTGATAATAGTTTAAAAATAGTGAAACTTGATTATTTTAATATTAAATAATTTTAATATAAATAATTTTGTTATAAACTAATTTTATTACTTTAAAATATATCATACTTTATAAACAATTTTTTTAGAATTCTCTGACTTCTCTCTAGAAATTCTTACTTCTTATCTATATGTTTGAGTATAAAATATCACAAAATTGATCCTTAAGACAAGATCTAAGTCTACCTGATCAATTTTTGTAAAAGAGTAAGTTAGGTTTTTCTCTTTCCTTTGGTCTGTTTCATTTCTCTTGCATGTAGCCATTTGTGTATTACATGTTTCACTTGAATATTCTATAAGACACTTTGTTGATCAGTGATCTTAACAGCGTAATCTGATCGTGTTTATGTAGTTTGTAGGAGCAAATAAAGTTTCTTCAACCGTAAGAACGATTCTAGGTTCCTTAGAGTAGTTTTGTCTTCTAACAGATAAGTCAGGCTAATTATCACTTTTTAATGATGTTGATGTTGTGATAAACTGTACTGCATGTTTGTTTTGGTCTGAAATAGGTTATTTGGCATCACTACTGGAAAAGCGCGATTTACCGACAACATATTACCGAAGGCTTTGAAGCCCTCGGTATTGAGATGATTACCGAAGGATTTTAAGCCGTCGGCAACGTTCTCGCGCTAATTTAAGTCTGGGTTTTGGTTCCCCAATTTCATTTTCTTCACGCTTCGTCGCTTTTCCCAAATTTTTCAATTTCCCTCCCCCTTTGTTCTCTTCTCTGAAGTTTCCCCCTTCCCTTCCCTATTCTGCTGGTGCCCTCCATTGTGCCCTCCAATATTGAGCGATTCTGGGATAAGTGAGGGTTGGTTGATTGATAATGGTTTGAGGATTCTTTGGCTGGGATTGAAGACGACAGTTTGGGGGTTCTACGCCTAGGTTCGCTGAGGCCGGTTTGGTGGTTCTGCGGTTGGGTTGGTTGACGCCGATTTGGGGGTTTTGCGGCTAGGTTCGTTGACGCAGGTTTCGGGGTTGATGGGAGATGTCCGGAATGCGGCGGCAACGAGAGTTTCACTGTCTAGTGAAGGCTGGTAGATCTGGAGCGAATAGCATTGCGATGGTGATGGAGGTAGCGAGATGCGCTACGGCTTCTTTCGTGGTGGCTCTGTCGGTCTGCGAAGGGGATAAGATCGCGATTAGATGACTCTCGCGGGGGTGTGCTTTCTGTGTGTTTCGTGTTTCTGCTTTTGCGAAATTGGTGGCGCGGGGAAGATGGCGGCTTTGGAGCGACGGCGGCGAGGGAGATTCAGGGTGGAGGGGAGGCACGATGGTGATCCGAGATGCATCGGCAACATCTGAAGCGTGACAGTATCAACGACGGGTTCATCGGATGGAGGTCGATGAAAGGTACAGTTGTTGTTGATCTTCGATTCGGATGGTAGGATGAAAACGGATTTGGAAATTGGGGATGTGTTCTTGGGTTGAATGCACTAAATTTGAAGGATTTTTGGGTTCGCTATGGAGCCTTGATGTTTTATTCTGTTTGTTTTGTGCAGATGGATGATCTTGATATCAGATGGGCTTGTTTGATGGAGCTGTGAAACCTTGGAAGACTGGGTTCAGATCACTCTTGGTGCTGAAGAGATTTTAGCACAAGCTGGGTTAGCTCGGAGGGGACTTAGTGGATGCTGCAAAAATGGCCAATGTTGGTTTGAAATATGTTACTGCACTTTATTGTCAAAATTGTTACTGGTTTAAGCTTCTAGTGGTTGGCTTTAAACTTCAAAGTCTGCATCATAACAGCAATGATTACAAAGAGCTGAAAGAACCAACAAAAGTGAGATTTATGAGTGAACAATGCAGTGACAATTTTATTTGGTGTTGCTCTTGATGTATTCAATTTTTAAACGTGGATTGGACTTGTTGCTGCACTAGAATTTGTTGTTTGAATACATTTTCCATGGAGCTTCTTAAACTGTACAACTTATTTTCTTCTTGGACAGCTATTTTTTTTTTTTATGCTGGTCTGCTATTGGTTGTTACTAATTAGGAACAAGTAAAGTTATAACAATCTTTTTCAGGACTTTAAAATAATTAGTAATTAAATGCAAATATCATAGATACTGTATAATGATTAAATTGGTCATAAAAAGAGAAAAAATGAGTTATAAAGACTTGTTTTTGTTTACATTAAGATAAATTAAAACATAAAATATGTTGAATTTGATAAAAATGGTGGGCTGAGAGCTAGTATTGTTGGATGCCACCATCTTCAACAGTGGTTTGCTCATAAAGTCAACCAATTGGTTATACATGATTTTGTTTTCTTTGCCATTTTGCAGGTTTTGGTGGGTATTATTATCTCTTGGAGCTACTCTGGTGGGTGGGAATGATCACAAGTAAGCTTTCAGTGTTGTTTTAATTTTGTTTTTATGCTTAAAACTTTGTTTTTTAACATGGCAGGACGGGGCTGCTAGATTCTAGATTTTCTTTTACCTTTGTCTTGTATTAATAATTGGTTTTGATTTTATCAATTAATTGTCTGGAGTTAATTGGATTTTATTTTTAATAAATTTTTTGAATCTGGTAAGTTAGGATCAACTGACTCGTTTTACATTGTGTAGTGGAACCCGGATTTCATGTTTTACATGCTTTATTATTAGCTAGATGCAAATATTTGTTTGTCATGGTCATTTTTTCTTCATCTGATTTCTTGCAGAACCTGTTTCTGTATGGTTTAATGTACAGTGATTGCAGGAGAGGTTGCAAATTTTGTTGCATATGCGTTTGCCCCAGCGGTTCTAGTTACCCCTCTTGGCGCATTAAGTATTATAGTGAGGTATTCCCCTTTGTTTTCTTTCTCAAGTGGGAGTTAAGGCTATATTAACTTCTAACATTGGCAACATGGTTGCTTTTTCAATTCGAATTGGTTTTGTTGATGTCCCTCACTTACTTTGAATGTTTATTTTGGTGGTATGATGGTTTATCATTACTGCATAATTGGCAATAGTAAGGGTTGGTTTATTTTACTGCATAATTGGCAATATTTTGGAAAGCTTGAACAAGTTTAAATTGGTGTAAGAAAGTTGATATTACTGTTCATTTATGTTCTATTTCATATGGTCTCCATAATTTAGAGTTTTGTTTGTGTAATTTTAATGTGTTGGGAGGTGTTGATATTACTATTCACAGATTCTCAGTACCCAGAGATTAAGATGTCCTTTTTTTTTAATTAACCTGTCTCTTTCCTGCAAATTTAATGTCTCTAACTCTGTAGGTGTAGCCTTTTATATATGTGTGTATAGCTGAATTAAAAGTGAAAAAGGTACACCAACCAAGTAGCTTTTGTATTGGATGCTACACATATCAATCACCCAGAATATATAAATATATATGCATCACATTCTACAGCAGTCCAACGCCCTTTTTTTTTTCGCCCTTCGGAAATTACCGAAGGCTTTTGGCCCTCGGTAATTACCGAAGGGCAAAAGCCCTCGGTAAATGTTAGCGACAAGGGATTTACCGAGGGCTCTTTGGCCGTCGATAAGCCTTCGGTAATTACCTTTTACCGACGGTTTTGGGCTGTTTCCGAGGGCTTCTGGCCTTCGGTAATGCCCTTCTTTTTTGTAGTGCATGTAGAAATTTTGTTATGTTGCTTGTTGTGTATTGCTTGTATTTTAATTGTTATGATGTTGAATTGAGGGACTAAGAATCTAATCATTTGAGCAAATTGATATTCATTCTGACATCTAAACCTACTTGTAAACCATGCATTAAGTCAACAATACTAATTTGATTATCTAAATAGGTCTCTAGTTTCCTAAATCAAATAATTGAATGTGCAGGTGTTTTATATGACACTGAGCAGTGCCGAGGTGGAGTTGAGCGCAGGCTTGACAGTGAGACTCTAGGAGCATTTCACCTCTAGACCATTGAGTGCCACCCTTTCACCTCTAAGCGGTCAGTTTTTGCGAATGGTCTAGTGTTGAGCGGTACTTATGTACTGTTGAGCGCCAATTTATGATTCTGTGTTTTCTGATTTTTTTTTTTGTTTTGGCTTAGACTTGTTTTACATTGTTTTCTGTTAGTATATAACATGAATTATATGCTTAATTGATTTATAACATGATTGTAATAGTGTATGGAGTTTTTTCAAATATGAAATTATGATGATAATGAGTATATTGTTGTTTATGAATATGGTATGTGTTTGGCTTAATTCCATGGATCTCTTGAGGAGGTTCTATGGTGGTGTTTCTATAGTGTATGTATTGATATATGGATTCCGTATTATGGGTTATCCTAAACTCTAATAAGCATCCAATCTCAAGTAGATAAGAGTGGGGTATGTCGTTAGGAGTAGTAGAAGGTCATAGTCTATGGGTTTTTCCTTGACTATAGATAGTTGACGGACTAACCTTGTGTAGTAGCTTGTGTGGACAAGTTATTCCACCATTACAAGTGTAGAACCTTCAAAGTTTGACATCAATACATTTATCTTGATGGTCAAGTCTAAAATGAATAATTGTATGTTTTAGGGTTGATTGATTTACGTGTGTTATGTGCTTACTCTTATAAAAATGTTATATGATTGCTTTTTGGTACAATAACTTACTTTTCTTTCTTGTCTGTTTGTGTGCTTCTGTTTTTTTTTACAATAATCACCTAAATGATGTGAGTAGATGTTGATGTATTTGTGGACTAGATGTTGAATGGTGACACAACGAAAGTTTCAAGTAAGATGTTAGTTTCTTTGTAAAACACTAGTGTTGCACTTTTAATTCCAGTGTGATAAAACTCTTAGTGATATATGATCCTTGTATACATGTGTAATTAATGTTATAGTCATCTATTAAATAACTTTACTAGCCTTATGTTAATATGTTTTTTTAGTTATTTATATTTTGATTGTTTACGTGTGAATTCTCTTTTAATAGTTATATATTATTGAAATGAGATGTTACATAATACATCGATAATATTTTATTTAAAGGTGAGATGTCTAATATATTATTTAACATATTATTTCTATCACAATTTTTGTTAGTTAAGTTTTTAAAAAACTGAAAAATCATATATAAAAGAGAATTATCAAATAATAGGTGGATTTTAATTTTTTTATAATTTTAATATATTATAACTAATAAAAAAGTATGTTCAAAAGAGTAGATTGCTTTCATAGGTTTGATAATACGTTCAAAGAGGCTACTGAAACTAGTTAAATGTTTATAAAAAAAAAATATAACCACTAAACAAAACTACTAGTCAAAAAAAGGAATTTAATATATAAAAAAGTTTATGTAGTTTTGGAAGACTGGTTGAGGAAGAAATGACATTTATTTAGAGAGTTATTAAACATTTGTAGAAAATGGGGAATTATTAAAAAAAATTATATGACTTTTTTTTATAAAAAAACAAAATAATGTTTAGTTAAGATGAAAATTAAGGCTATTGTATTTTCAAAATTAAAAACATGGCATAAAAAAAAGCAGCGTTAATATATAGAAAAGTAGTAGGTAAAATGTGTATTTAAGTGTGGTGTTCATAGTCTATTATGCACGTGATAAAGAAATCGCAATTATTGTTGAATCTTTTGTCTCTTTGTGAAAGCCATTGGCAACACGTGATTCTCTACAACTTCATGTTCACACTAATAAGAGGCGAATTATGACTTCATTTTTTTATTAAAAATATTTATATTTAAAATATCTAATTTTATTTAAAAAAGTATACACATGTATCGTAAGTATAAACAAAATAAATATTAACACTTTATCACATGACCAATATTCCTAAAATAATGTTAGTACAAGTCTTTTCAACTAGATCTACAAAATCTTTATATTAACAGGCTTGGCTACTAGGCCGAAGAGTTGGTGTGTTAACTTAATAATACATATTTTTATTTAAATAAATATAAAAAATTAAAATTAATTTAATTATTAAAATTAGATAATATATATAAAATCATAGAAAGAGACCGTTGAATTTTTGACAATATTCAATAATGTTTTTTCTTATTTTATAGTACCCCCACAATGCACCTCTCCATACGCTACGTAAATGTTGTGTTACACATAAACATTACCCACCTAGCATAACCTCTTAGACGAATTCGATAACCACGAATTCAGGTAGGATTGAATTTTGAAAAAGCATAATTTTTTAATGAGTCAATTTTTATGTCAGTTTACTTAGAATCCGACTTATTCAGATTGAATTTGTAATAAGTAAGTTGATTTATCAATCCACCTAATTTAATTTAATTATTAATTACTTTGTGTTTAATATTATTAGTTAACACTTATTTATTATATTATAAATGAGATAAAGAAAAAAAAGTTTTAAAAGCAAAATATTATGAATTTATCCATTCAATACTCTAATTTTTTAATGGATAAGTGACATAAAAATGATCAATATTAGAAACTTATTTGTACTTGCTTTTGGATTACATTTGGATTGTATGTTTTTTTTAATTGTCTTCGAAGTTTAACATTATTTTAAAGTGAAATTTATTTAAATTTAAATTACACAAAATTTGTAATCTTTTTTGGATTAAAAATAAACTTGCAATTAAGTGAGTCAGTGAGCCAATCCGTTTAACCCACCAACCCATGGTGGGTTGTACTGTGTTCAAATTTTTTTGGCTCGCTAATAAATAAACCGGGTTGAATTGACTCACTAAGTAACTAACCTATAGTAGACCAAGTTGAGTTACTTGTTTTGAAAACACTAATTAAATGTTGTGCATTTCTAAATACAAAATTATTTTCCTTTGAACAAGTGACTGTTTTACTTTAGATTATCCTACATATTATTGAAAATAATTCAAATAAAAATTTAAGTATAATAGAAATAACAAAATTAAATACCATATAAAAAATGAAAATTATAAATCTAATGCTTTAAAACTCTTCTTTTAATATTTTATATTTTAATTACTATTATTAAAATTGAATTGATGATTATTTACTCAAACAAATCAAAGTTCAATATCTCTATTAAGTTTTTTTATAATATCCATCTTTAAGACAAATTACTAATAAGAAATCCAAATTCGAGAAATTAATGGGTTTGTAGCTTATTAGTTTAATTACTTAAATTGATATATTATTTGAAATATAATTTTATATTAATGATATAAAATATACTCTCTTTTATTCAAAGTAAAAATTAATAGCATATGTTGATACAATGGTAGACAAGCTTTTAAGCACCATTAAAAAGCTCGTTTCTATTTAGTTTTTACACATTCTCTGCCTGCGTACTATTTGATAAGTCTCAAATATTAGTAAAATTTTACATGGAATTCTGGCACTTGTATTTTAAATTGTGTTTATTTGATATTAAACTTCCTAATAAATATGAAATTTAATCATATGTTTTCAAATCTTAATTTAAATGAAATAATTCATTCCTGTTTTGTTTATTGTTTTAGGAAATTTAAGATAAAAAGGAGGAAATGACTAAGCCTATACCACGTTTTTTTTAAGTGAGAGTGACCTCGTCTCGCCTAAGCTAGAATTATTGTCAGTCTCGCCTAAGTGATATAGACCTTGTCTGAGTAAGATTCATCTAGTGAGTCATTAATTTTGGGGTCATTCTCACTTAAGTGAGAACAATTTAGCTTAAGCAAGAAGACTTTCTTCACGTTGAAGAACCTTCTTGCTTAGATGAGAATCAATTAGCTTAGGTAAGAACGCGTGCAATATTTATATATCATGAGCCAGAAAGAAAAACAATGGATGGAAGAGCTCTCGAAGTGAAGAACAAAGGAACAAAAAGACATATAAATCAAAGTTTATTCAATTTCTTCTTCTTCAACTCTTAGGATTTTAATGGTTGCCATGGGTGACTAATCTTTTCTCTAGGGATTGAATGTAATCGATTTAAACTTGGATGTAATATGGTGATATTTATATATATATAGCTATTATGTTTTTACGAGTTGTCAAAACGGGTCACCCGACTCGACTCGGCCCGACCCACCACGGGTTGGTTACTTAGTAAGCCAACCCAACCCGGCTCATTTATTAGCGAGCCAGAAAAATCTGAACCCGGCCCAACCCACTACAGGTTGGTGGGTAAACGAGTTGACTCACTCACTCAGTTAATTACAATTTTTTTAAAATAAAAAATAATTACAAACTTTTTATAATTTAAATCTAAACAAATTTCACTCCCAAATTTCACTCCCAACATGAGTGTTTAATTAATTTTGAAAATGAAGAACTTAAATAATTTTTTCAAGCAAAAAAAAATAATAAATATTTTTTTTATAAAATTAAAATTAAATATTAATAAAATAAAATTAGGTAGGTGGGTTGGTGGGCCAACCCGGCCCACCACAGGTTCAACCCGCATGAGCCGGGTTTAAATGAGTCGGGTTGAAATCTGACCCGCATAAAAAAAATTCAATTTTTTCAAACCCAACCTGACCCGAACCCGTAGTGAGCTGGGTTGGCCCGCGGGTTGTGACCCATTTTGACAGCTTTAGTTTTTACTCAATATTAGTATTATTGTTATGTTATTAATGCTTGATTATCTCTTATCAATATATTCTTGATTGTGATTTTTGAATTTGATTGGAAAGTATTTTTGAAAATCTTATACAAACAAAAATACTTGATGTTTTAAGATGCTAGGTATAGATTTCAGTAAATCAATTGCTTATACACTTGAACATAAAGCTAGATAGTTTGTTGGATATGTGAGAAATCAATATTCAAGAAACTCATCTTATGAATTTTATACGTGAGTAATCAATATAAATGATTATTGTGTGTTGCATCAATATTGATATTTCTAGATGTTATATAATGATATTCATTCATATTACATACGATGAAATAGATGAAATTCAATCTTAGCTTCTCTTATTGAAACTTTCTTAAACTGACTTATTGTGCTGATAATAATTTTATGAAAACTTAGTATAGTGTTACAATAGTCAATTATGAACCAACTTTTATTCTTGTATATATGTTGATTGAGATAAACTACCTATTTTAATCAAAATTGTTTCTTATGGGATCGACATTTTTACTTAAAATTCATTATACTATAGTTGACTATTAATACACTTGCAAAAAAAAAAACAATATTCATGTGTTTTCTAAACATGGAGTAAGTTGAGTACATTATTCTATAGTTGACTATTAATACCTTTGCCAAAAAAATATTCATGTGTTTTGTAAACATGGAGTATGTAGTACATTATTCTACCATATGAAACACAAGAAGCATTGACTTTCTTATAAGTAGGTAATCTTTTGGTACAAAGTCAAAAATTATGTGTTTTTGCATAGATAACTTGTATGGATGAGAAGAGCATAAAGTATTTGAAAAAACATTCCAAAAATATCTTTCTATCTCTTAACGTTCTTTTGATCCAATGTAGAACATTTGAAAAAACTTTGTACTTTTATAATATGCACAAATAAAAAGAACACAACAAATGAAAAAGTCCTATTCGTATATGCATTCAACATATTAGACATTATGTGTTTAGGAAAGGTATGTGTACTTAGCGTTTAAGTTGATTTTGTTTTCAGAGTAACGTTAAACGTTTAAAATAATGTTACTATGATTACATCGTCTAACAATCTTATCCTACACAGTTTATTTTATTAGATGTTATTTCGTTAAACATGATTTGTTAAACTTCAAAACATAAGTTGTTAAATGATCTTGTCTTATTAGACGATCTTGTCTTAATACCATAATGACCAAATTAATTATAGGTCTAATTTTTAATTTAATTAGTTATACTGATTGCTATTATATAAATGTAATAAATTGTAACATGATCAATGAAATTTCTATTTTATTTAACTCCTTTATGTAAAAATAAAATAAAAGGATAAAATAAAAAAATATATATCTATAACATTGATGTCAATTTTTTGTATTATATAAATATATTTAAGAAAAAATATATTCTCTAACAATTTTAGAAATAAATTATCGAATAATATTTTAAGATATTTTTGTTTATAATTTTATACTTCCAATTTGTGTGAAGTAAAAGGAAATATTATATATTAGCACATTTAGTTTCTATTAGTATATATTTTAATCTCAAAGTAAAATATTAAGACAATATTACGTTCTGACAAATGACAAAAACAATGTATAATATAAGAAGAGATTACATTATTACAATCATAAGTTAATAGCAATTATTTATAACATTATTATATGTTAAAGTATATGTTTCAACCTTATATATTATTCTTATGGACATCAAAAAGTGGGTGTGAGAGATAGACATTCCGTAATGGTTGATAATTAAGAGTCAAATTTTATATTGGTTGATCTATTGAAACATAACTTTATGAAGATTGAGAAACCAAAACTTATAGCTCATAAAACCTCACAAGATGGTGTCAATGAAGGACAAAATGCCTTCCAAGAGTATCTGAATGTTGTCTCAAGTATTCCTAAGCTTCATTGGGTGTAAATTACATATGATTATATTTTACAAAGACGATGTGAATGAAAGACAATTTTACTAAGTGTTTTTTTTTTATATGAATACCATAAGACGAACAACATATAATTCTTTAGAAACTATCCTTTGTTAAACATCGGTCAAAAGGAACCATGAATCAAAGATATATATCAATAACATTAAGAAAAACAAAAAAACAATTGACCTAAAGGCTTAATGGATGATAATTGCTCAAATAATGTAAACTTCACAAAAAAATAGTTCTAAGATAGTTACTTGTAGTTTATTCAAATTTGAATTCAAATCTTTTAACTGTTCAAGGAATGGTAGAAACAGGTTTACTTTTTATTTTACAAGTGTGACAAATTGAAAAACAAATCATACTATCTGAAAAGCTGCAAACAAGAAAATGACTAAACCATTGTTAATTGTTGCAATTTTGAGTAATTGTTTTCATTGATTTATGTTACAAGTTTCTTTGATAATTTATATTATGTAATTTACCTTAGTGTTCTTGTTGTTTTACTACACTTTCATGGATCATCACATCCATCTAATTAAATTCAATCATCTTTATTTTTCATTTCATCCATTATTCTTATTTTCCATCTCTATATTCACTAAACATTCAAAAAATAAAACAAAAATATTGACTACATTTATAGTGCTTTGATCTTGATGGATATTATTAAGTTTTGATAGATTAATAATTTCATAAGTTTATAATAATAATAATAATAATAATAATAATAATAATAATAATAATAATAATAATAATAATAATAATAGATGATATATAGGTATTTTTCATCAAGCCCTACCCAGACAAATAAAAGAGTATTAGAAGACGAAGACATAGAAAAAACAAGTTGATTACTAAAAGGCATTAACCAAAAGCAACTATTAAATTGTTTTATGCAAGTCATGCTTGAAATAGGCTTTTGGCACAAAAGAATAATGTTTAGAAGAGAAAACATAAAACAAAAAATTGAGTGGCGTACGAAGATGTGTCATTATAACATAACTACCAACTCTGATAAAACGTAGACACAAGGCGAACGATTTTCAAACAACTATCAACAATCGTATTTCAAAGGTCTATATAAGCAATTGAACTAATTCAGGCAAACTAATCGAATATGCATTCTATGCAAACATTGAATACTCTATAAAATTACATTAGACTATCTAATAGATTATAGTTCTTCATTGAACATTACCTGTAAATGCTTCACTTACTGAAATTGTATAAGGAAAGTTTAAAATCTATATCCTCTTTCGAGAGTTGAAAGTCTTGTATTTCATTTAAAGAGAATTAGATGTGGATTAAGTTAAAAACATTATAAAAGAGGTTTTCATTACATTTTTTTAATTTCACCCATCCTATCCCTTTGCACAAAAGTTTTGTAGAAAATGTGTTAGTCATTAAATCATCTATTCATGTCTGTTATCAAAATAGCTTTACGAAACTTTTTAAAAAAATTATTCAATTTTCCGTTTTATTACGTAGAGAAGAGGAACGTAAAAAAGAAAAATATGAAAATATTTCAAACACTAATAAAACATTTTATTTTTCTCAAATTAAACATATGTTAATTATGTTTAAAAATTTTCAACGATAAAAATGAAAATGAAATATTTCAAAATAAGAAGACTAAAAAATAAGAAGACTAGAAATAAGAGAACACTATAAATATCATAGTTGGATACAGAAGTCAAATCTACTCACATTCATATGTCAGTTCTCATAAGTTCATAAATAAGTGAACAAGACTTCACTGATCTGCAAAATAAATGAGAGAAGAAAATATTTGATCATGTCCTTCACTGACACACAAGTTATTTATTTCTTCAACTAACACCTAACAACTAATAAACATTTAAATGTTTCAACCATTTTATATGTTTCTAACCATTTCTTTCCCTACTCGTTAAAATTCTAGATAGATTGTGAGTGTGACGAATAATTTCCATGTTCACATACTTGTAGTTAATTTTGCAATTGACTCATTAAGGCATTTCACAAGAGTGTTGACATGTTGAGACATATCAAATTTTATATTGATACTTATTGTTTATAGGTGGAAATCAATTATTTCCTGTTAAGTGTGTTTTGAATATTTAAATATTAATCTTTATCATTGTTTTGTTTGTTTGGTTAAATACAGAGATCGATGGAAAGATAGTTTGATATCAAAATTAGTAAAAATTTGATCGTTCTAGTAATTAATATATATTAAATATAATTATCTATTTCTTTATTTCAAATATGTATTTATAATAATTAATATATGTATTAAATACAATTATTTACTTCTTATTTTAAACATGTATTTATAGTTTTTCAAATGAATTAATTACTGTCAATAATTACATATGTTCTAAAGTAATCAGTGTTTAGTGATAATTTTTTGATACAATTATTATATTTTTGTCAAATAATATTTAAATAAGAATAATGTCAAGACATATAAAACAGATAAATTTATTTACCTGGGCTAAAAATGAAAATAGATAAATCACTTTTTAAAACAATTTTGTTCTTTCAATAAATACATTTCATATTAGGAGAAATAAACTAATTAATTTTAAGAAAAATAATCAATATTTCACTCTAAGTTTAAAATATCAGTCAATTAATTTGCTTAATTTTAGTTTGATTTTTCGAAAGAAGTTAAAACTCTAGTCACTGTTTGACAGATAAACTCTCATAAAGGAAAGTAAAAAATGAGTGTGAACGAAACATTTGCATTATTGAGAGATGCAGTATAATAATTCAAACTTTATGGGTGTGTTTGATTTCTTCTTTAATTAAAAAAACTACCATTCACACATCTTTGAATTAGAACGACAAGGGATGAGAAAACAGCCTCATTTTTTTGTTTTTTTAAACATTTGTTTTGAAAATCAATAATAAATAACATATTTTTAAAATAATAGTTTTAGAACCAAAATCTTTGGAAAAAAGGGCTTTAGATATCCAACATTGCAACAAAATGGGAACTATAAAGTATGGGGCAATCAAGCAATGCCCTTTAGCATTAATATTCTTGATTATTGGTTGTTCTTCTTCTTCCTTTTGTCCCTAAACAACGTTTACTCAGCATTCATTTCAACCAAAGCAATGGATGCAGAACAAGTTCTGAAATTGTTGGATACTTTCTGGTTTCAGACAACAATTTTCACCAACAAAACCTCGTCACCTTTTCATGCGACAGCGGACACAACATCTCAGTCCCTTGTGAAGGAAGTGCTTCCTTTTGATTCAAAGCTCATCAGAGTTTCAACCCTGCAACTGAGGTCTCTTAGTGACCAAAACCTGGGGTCAAGTATGGGTGTTTTCTCTGATTTTCCATCACCAAATTCTGTCCTCACACCACCGAAGCTGATGCCAATTCTTTCTGGGAAGGAAGTGGGAGATTTTCCACCGGAAAAAGGTAACGGAAAGCATGAAGATGAACAAGTAGTCACTACCAAAAAAGTGTGTCACAGTGATAGAAGAAGAAGAAGAAGAAGAAGTTTCAGAAAAGGAAAAGCAACAAGAAGCCTCTCAGACCTTGAGTTCAAGGAGCTAAAAGGCTTTATGGATTTGGGTTTTGTGTTTTCCGAGGAGGACAAAGACTCAAGATTGGTTTCTCTGATTCCAGGGTTGCAAAGGCTAGGAAGAGAAGATGCAGAAGAATTGAGTTCACAACATAACATTGATGAAACTGTGATTTGCAGGCCTTATTTGTCAGAAGCTTGGGGTGTTTTAGACCAAAAGAAACATGTGAATCCATTGCTAAATTGGAGGGTACCAGTTGTAGGAAATGAGATAGACATGAAGGACAATCTCAGGTTCTGGGCTCATACAGTAGCATCAATTGTAAGATAACAACGAATGAGTTTCCTTTTCTGGTGGATGTTCTGAGCACAATCTTGTTTCTTCTGTTTTGAAAGTCCTTAGATGTATATGTTTGACTCTGTCTGCAACAATAATACATGTACATTTCCTATGTTATATTTTGTAATTTGTACCCTTTTTCCCTATTTTTCCCATGTGCAGTTTTCATCAGTTTGCGAAATGAAGCACATGATATGAAGAGAAGGTACATCTATGGTCCATTTTTGCATCTTTACTTCCAGAGAATTTTCATTTGTTTTTTCTTTTCAAGTGCATTGAGACACTCTTCATGCTTCTTCAATTATTTGTTTTCTCCTTTCTAGATAACTGAACAACTCAATAGGTTGAACAATAGGCTTTCAATGATGTGGTCGACACGGCCTCACACCAACCCAAGTTGAACAACTGTTGAATAAATGATATTGTTCACAGAAATCATAATTTGAAACACAAATAATTTATATTTATTTAAAATTATTTTTGTTTATTGTTTATTTTTTTAAAATATAAAACAAATGCTGGGCCTGAGTGATAGAAAGAAGAAGATAAAGAGGGCCACTAGTAATTATTTAGACTGGAGTGGGTGCAGCCACTTTTAGTATAATGTTGAATTATGTAATGTTAAAATCGATTGTTATGGCACTTTAAGATAAATAAAAACAAAGTCATCTCCACTTTCCATCCACTCATGCAACTCCACTGCCAAATGGGGTCTCATGATTGCATCAGACAATACTCAAAAAGCATTCTTTAAACACCTTAGAGATCAAATTCAATTTTTTTAATCATTGTGTTTCTCGAATTTTTATATCAAATTGACTTTATGCTACTTTTAAACCAATTTGGGAGTGATCAAATATACAACCTTTTGATTTAAGCAAGGAATTTTAAAAGTATACATTGTTTTCAAAGGGTATTTTTAACACTACTTGTATATTTCACCAAAACACCCTCTTAATATACTTTTTGATTCAATTATACTCCCGAGGATAATTGTTGATGAGAAATTTATAACTACAATTTGTTTATATACCTCTTTATTTATACTATAAATAATTGATTTTTCATCCCAGTTATTATTTTATCTTCATATTCAAAAAGATTAATCTTTTGTGCGTTCTTCTTATGCAGTGCTATTGTGAAAGACAAATTATAAGGACCTATTTTAAAAAATAAAATTTAAAAAAAGTTTATTATCAAATAATTCTCACCTTAAACTCTACATTGGGTCATCACATTAAGTTTAAATGATTTTTTTTTCTATCAACATTTTAATTGAGTGTGTCTTTTTAAAATTAACTTTTAAGTGTTTATTTGAAAATCTCCACAAAAAGAAAAATTAAAGAATAAAAAAAAAATCTTTTTTTATCCTCAAAAGAACTCGCATAAAAAAATGAAGTGATAAGACTTTAACCTTAATTCAATTTCACAAAATTTTATATAAAATAAAATTTACATCTAATTATATATTTATTTTATTTATATTCGCTAGTAAGATCACCAAATAATATAATCTGTGTCTAAATTTTAAATATAACCTAGAGTACTTCATATATATATGTGAGTGTGTGTAACGTTAAAAGAGACTATCTGTACCTGCTACGCCCAACTTAATGCGATTAGAGTATTTCAAATTAAAGTTAGACATTGAATAGCATTGGTACTAAATTAATTTTCAAAATATACATTGTTGAGGAGCTCCATACATAAAGTAAAGTATAAAGCGTCTTTTTGTGAGAGCAAAGTATATTCTCTCAAGTATTGCTATGGGCCACAAGATTGGATGCTCTTAGGAGGGTGCAATTATGTTAATCATTTTCTCATTATAACATGAAGTTGCTCACTCATACACAGATTCAGGTACTTCTTCATTTTATCACCTATAACCTCATTTAATGTCTATGTTTTGGTCGTGTAATTTGCATTTCATGTTCGTCCATGGGGTTGCATAATTGAATCTGCAAAGAGAAGTAAAGACAAGACTCGTTTGCAATTATTTGTGCACACGTGAAGAATATTCTACAACCATGATTCGAGAAAAAGCTGTTCATGAAAAAAAGTAAAAGGACTTAGTAATAGTTTTCTTATATTTTCCCCTTGTATAACTATAGTTGCTGCATATACAATCACAGATAGTAGAGTGAGAAAGATCTCATTAGTTCATGAGAGGCTATACATGAATTAATTACATGGGACTAAATTATACAGAAGATAATTTAAGTAATGTTCATTTTTCCTTGGCAGGGTTTGCTTCTGGGAGTTTAAATGTTGGAGGATTATCAACACCCTTCCTTGAGTATTCCCTCCATCTTCTTGCTGCTGAAGCAGCTCTTCTTGCTCTTTCTTCAACTTCCTCATCTGCCAAACAATTACCATTTGAAAGACACTTAAAATGACATAAACAGAGATTTCTAAAAAGCAAATTTTTATATTTTACAATAATTTGAAGTTTATATCCCCTTTGTAGTTTCACATCGTCGTACCTGAACTTTGGTACTCTTTTTGTTTGCCCCACAGATTGTCCCAGTATGAACTTTTCTTATCAGAACCTTCTTGCTTCATCATTCTAAATTTTGCTTTTTCCTGCAAGAAGCACATGAATATTTGATTATGCTTAAAACTTAATTAGTTCATCACTAGCTTTTTAGCTGAGTAAATTAATCACAGTTACATTATAAAGTGAATCATATTAACACAATTAGGACTTAGGAGTTCTAACCAAGACTTTTGATTGCCTCTTTTCCCATCTGGAACTTGCCTGTCAATAATACATAGATATCATGTTAGACAAGTACCATTACAACACTAAATCTGCTTGAAAATTAAGAATTATCAAATTCTGCAGAATATGATTATTGTGACTTGCAACCCAAGAAATCCCCATCAACCCACAAATATCCACCAAACTTAGATAAAAAGATTGGAACAACTCCTGTATTCATTTCTTTATTCTTACCATTCTGAAAACATCAATTGAAGCTGTTCCCATTCCTGATAGCATCAGGGCAACCTGCTCATAGAAAAAGAGTTACAAGATATATAAAAAGTATAAAACACTTACAAGATCATGAGCATTTGTAAGTCCAGAATAAATTTAGGGACTCTATTGCAAGCTTATAGCATGGATATAATAAATTTAGGATTTACATTGACTCGTTCGACACGGCGCATCTCATCTTCAAGTAATGATAGTTGTGCAGCAGATGTCCAATGAATGCAGCTAACAGGGCTGAAATTAAGAAATCAAAGGTTAAGTTAAATCGGTTCCAGCAATCTCTGAGCAGATATTATTGTGATAGCAAAGGTTCTAAATCTCAAGTATCTAGGGCCTATAAGAAAGTAAAATTAACATCTCAATGGATTGTGTCTGTATAGTTATACAATACTGCACACATAAGTCAGAAGATTCTGATCTTAAATTCTCAAGTTATATAATAAAAAGGGACAATTGAATGAAAGGACTTCTCTCAGAAAAGTGGTAGGCATTTTAAGACATGTCAAATTATATTAACCAATCTTCAACATTTTATGGTTCCTTTTGATCATTTAGAGATATTCTTTTCACCTTTAATAGTATGAAAGCCAAGATCCACCATCAGAAATACATCTTGAAAAGATACTAGCAGTAAAAGTGAAATCTAAGTCCACTCTTAGAAGCAAAGCTCGGTAATGTTCATTATACTTGTTCTATAATCAGATTAAATGTGTCAGTACATATATAAGTAATAAATATAGGAAACTTAGAGATACCAACTGTCAATCGCCTGTTGAACTAATTCAGGGTTCCCACATTGGTTGAATGCTCTGGCTCTTCCAAAGTCCTCTTCAATTTCAAACACATCAGGGGCTACATTTGCACAGTTTTTGCAGCCTGTAAAAGGGTTTGCAGCATACTTATATAAGATGCTTTTTAACTGCTCACTGCAAAACTTACAAGCATAGCTGGTATCCACAATGGTGTATAAATTCAGGCAAAAGAATAAAGCATATTATTTTAAGTAATTAGAACAAATTACCTATGCAGCTGAACTCATCAACAAAGGCATGATCCCTTGGGCTTGAATCATCGAGGAAAGGATTGATTGAAGTTAAAGAATAGCCATGAATTTCATCATAAATCCTGCGCTGGATGGGATCACTTAGCACCTGCACTGGAATAGTCAATTTCCAGTAAAAGCACAGACAAAACCCCCAAAGCTTAAAACTTTAGAAACTTAAAATGGAACCAACCGTGTACACTTCATTAATGAATATGCAGAAATTGGTGGTCTCAGGATCATTGCCACTCAAGTCAGGGTGGCAAGATTTCATGCAATTGTAGTATGCCTTCTTGATCTGCTCTGGTGAGGCATCAGGAAGCTAGAAAAGCAGACCAACCACATCTTAATTATACGTAACATTTGACAAACATTCAGATCATGTCTAATGATTACAGTAAGCTAAAAACTTATAGAGTTTTTCATCTTAGAAATACTTCCAAACTCATTATATGTGTGCATGTTTGAATACTTTAAGCAGAAATAAAGAGAAGGAAGTGAGAGTTTGAAGCATCACCAGACCCAGAACTGCATAATAGTCATCTGCAATAGTATCAGTGGGAGAAACTGAATCTTCTGCTGTAACTCTTACTCTGCCAGACCCTCTTCGCTTACCACTTTGTGTCACAAAAGTGCAATGACTTGGAGTCTTCACCAGCATCCGCCATGAGCCTCTTGAACACAAATTCAATGATGGGTTGTGGATTTTCAGTGCCTCCATACACACTGGAGACAATAACTGAGCCATAATTCCAAACCAAACTCCACTCAGAAGAACCTTGTTCCAATCAATATGTGTGTGAACTTGGGTTGCTGCAGTTGTAAAATACTGGAAACAATCTCAGCCATAAATATTATTATTATTATTATATTAAAAAATATATACTGTAGTTGAACAGACAAATATTTTGGTTAATTATACAATTTATTTGAAAAATATACATTTTAACTTTTTTAGGAAGAAAATTTGCTGACATGTCACTCTAACAGCCACAAGACATTCTCAGAATCAGAACAAACATAGCAAGTACGGAATATGAGGCAATGTTTCCAGAAAAAAGAAAGCGGCAATGGGCCTTTAATGCTTTTTGATTTGAATAGCCCGGCCCATTTGGATAATCCATTGCAGCTGGGTCAATTGCAAATTTAGTTTGTAACAGGCAAAGCAAAGTTTAAGTTGGTAAGTAAAATATTAATTAAGTAATAGTTACCTAAATAAATAAAGTATAATTTTTTAAAAATTAAATAAATACTATTTATGATATTTATAAAGATAAAAATTTAATATATATTAATGTGCATTATATTGGATTAAATGTTAAATTGGACTCCAACATATTTTTAAGAAAGTTGCTTCCTCCACCACCACCAACCGCTCTCTGCAATATCCCATACCTAATTTACCTTTATTATAAAACGGATGTCAACATCCGTTTCACCTTCAACGGATATTGTTATCCGTGAACAAATGTTGACATCCGTTTACATATTTTATATTTTAATTTATTATTTTTACTTAAAAAAAAACGGATGTGCCACATCCATTTAATAGATTTTCAAAAAATATTTTATTTATTATTTAAATAATAATATATAAATTAAATTAATAATATTTATTTTATTAAATAAAATAAAATTAATTTATAAATAATTAAATAATAATTTAAAAAAATTAAATAATATTTATATATTAATTTAAAATATAAAAAACTTAAAAACTAAAAGAAACAATTAATTCAACGGATGTGTCACATCCGTTTAGTAGATTTATAACAAAAATTTTAATTATTATATAAATAATAATACATAAATTAAATTAACAATTCTTATTTTATTAAATAAAATAAAATTAATTTATAAATAATAAATTAATAATTTTAAAATAATTAAATAATACTTATATATTAATTTAAAATACAATAAATTAAAAAATTAAAAATTAAAAAAAAATTCAATAGATGTGACACATCGATTGAAGAAAAGAGGTAGAGTGTAGGATATTTTAAAATTAAAAAAATATGTGATGGTGCAGGGAGCAAAGTGGGATGATGTAGGGAGTTTAAAAAAATATTTTAACCCTCTATTTTTAATTTAAGTTTATTCATTTTATTCAAATGCTTTATCCAAGTATTCATGGCAAGTTGCGAATTGCTATGTATCGTGCACGCATGGTTAACCTGTTTTGTTGCTTGAAGCAAAAGATTGCATGCAACTAATATTTTGACTGGAGTATTTGAATTTAAGGCATGAATACAAAAAGAAATATCTCATTTAAGGTTGAAGCTTGTTTTCAAGAAAGAAATTTCATATCGAAAAATAGACAAAAATTTTGTCCTTCAACTACTGTCATAATTATAAATAAGTTGGAAATGTGATAACATAAGTAATGTTTACAAATATTTTGTTGAGTTTTATAAATATTTAGTTAGGTCAAATTATTACATTTTCTTTTTATCAGCAGTTATACTCATTATAATGATTGTATACAATAACTAATATACTCAGATGAACTATTTGTTGGTGAAATTTAAATAATTAATTTTAACCATGTAGTTTTTAATTCTTAATTTAAAAGAGTAATTTTTATTTTATTTTGTAATTATCTTAGTTATTATTAATTTTTTATGTACTTTTATTTATATAAATTGAAACATGTAAAGAAAACTTTGACGTTAATTTTCAACATTAAGAAATCTTTGTTCCAAGTTCAAAATTGATTTCTGTACTTTATTAATTCGAATAATAGCATTTTATTAAATACGTATTTTATTATATTTAACCATTACATTTGAGTAAAACCAAATATTTATTGGTTAAAAATCAGAAATAAACTCCATTACAAATATTATTTAAATTCATTAATGTGACATCACATAAATAGTCTAATATATTATTTAGAAAATATCACAAATATAATATAAAAGAATAGTTAACCAAATAAAAAAACATAAAGTTTTATTAGAGTTGTATAAACCTAACTACAAATAAACTTTATATACAAACCACAGACTCAAAATAACGTGTATATACATACACACACACACACACACACATATATATATATATATATATATATATATATATATATATATATATATATATATATATATATATATATATATATATATATACTTTTTTAAAACAACTAAAAATATATATATACTAAAATATCTATAAATCTAAACTATTTTCACCGAGTGCCTACTCCACTGAAACACTATCTTTCTTTGTTCACACCTATTAAATGATCATCGTCACAGAAAATCAATGCATATGACCAAACAACACAAAATACAAAAAAGGGCAAGCTAATGACAAAATGAATAAACAATTATTACACAACAAGATTTCATTATGTAATTCATTTCAGTCAAAACAAAACAATCATCCTAATCATGTTATTGACCTAGATAAAACCATCCGAATAAATGTATTGATGTTAGACTATGAAAAGTTTTGCACTTGTAGTGGTGAGACAGTTAGCCCCCAAGCTATCACTCAAGATTAATCCGTCTACTACCAATGGACAAAGAACACCAGACTATAAACTAGGATCTCCTGCGACTTCTCATCACATAATCTCCTTTTCTATCTGAAACTACCACTAAGAATTTCACCCCATAAATTCTTTCCAAACCATCTCTCAATTCAATCACAATCTCTTTACCATTATATAATTCAAAATCACATCATTGAGCATTAAATATAACATTCCACCATCTAAATCCAACCATAAAAGATAAGAAAAAAATAAATAAATAAATCAACTCGAACCCACTCATCCAACACAAAAAACATGGTGTTCAACGAGCACAAACTCACTCAACGAGCATAAACCACTCGCCCAGCAAGAGCCTAAACATGAGACTTCTCCAACCCAGCGAGGGAGCTCGCCCAACCCTGGAAACTCACTACCCAAGATCCCCGAAACTCACCCAACGAGCTACTCGCCCATCGAGAGCAAAGATAGTGAGTTCCCCCAGCCTAGCGAATTGGCTTGCCTAGCCACTGAAACTCATGTCAAAACACTCAATTACTCGCAAAGTGAGCCTCTAGCTCGCCCAACCACTCTGTATAATTCTGCAGAACACCAATTCTGCAAAATTGGCACCCTCCAACCTAACTTGACCTATCTTAAGTACTCCTACTAACCACTATTACTTTCATTTTGTGTTTAAAGCCACTAATGACCTATCCAAGAGTATGTAATCCAAACCAAACTAAGTTTAAACTCATTATGTCATGAACTTCCAACTCAAAAACAACTAAAACTCTACTCTAATGACCATAAATCATTTAAACCTACCTGAAACAAGTCACAAATGGATCAAAGACACCCCAAACATTTAAACCTACCTGAAACCTTCTAAATCAAAATCTCATTCTTCAAAACCCCTAAAAGGCACCAAAATTCATTTCACCTATTGTGTACCATACACTCCTAGACCAATTCTCTACAAATTCACTACCCTAACAAGTTTCAAATAGTCACATAACAACTCCTAAATCACCATATCACTATTTAAATCATTATTTCTAAAATTCACCTATTGAGTCCCCCAACCCAAAATTTGAGTTACAACCAAGCTTAACCTTTTCTTCCCTACATCTCAATCAAATAGTATCACTAACTTCACAACCACAGAAAATTCACAATCAAGTTAAGCTCCAAATAGGTTTATCACAGTTTAACACATCCATCACAATACCAAGCACCAATTAACTATCTAAAATCATTCAATTCACAATTTATACTATGGCGGATAAAATTTTCCACCTTTTAACCAAATTCAACATAACATGAAAGAAATCATCATTTAAAAGAACATAAAGAAATGTCACTAGCTTCCCTTACCTTAACAAAAACCCTATCGAGCTCTAAACATGCACAATCATTGATTCAAGCACAAGGAATTTTAAAAATGTCTACAAATCACCAAATTATGATTAGAGTGAGTCTTTAGGACCTCATATTAAAAAAGAACCAGAAAAAGAAAAAAAATGACACATCCTAAAAATCAAGAGGATAACTTCAAAGAACATCTTAAGAAAGAAGAGCTTACAACGATATATTCATCCTGGAAAGAAGAAGAGAAAGAGGTCAAGACAAAATATTACATTTGAGATGAAAAAAAAAGAGAAGAGAGAAGAAAAAGAGAAAGAGATATTCTCAAGCTTCATTGTTATATTGCTTACTATTGTAAGAGAGAAGAGAGAAACACATGTGAGATTTTAGACTACTTTGTATTGTATTCAAATCCACTCAATGAGAGATATAGTCTGAACTATTTGTAAGCAATTGTTGATGCCAATTCTGAAGAGAATTAAAATACTCACAACTGAAGTTAGTTGAGTTGAGGAATCTTAGCAAGGTTGCTAAGTACCAAGAGTGGTTCGAATACTCAAAAGAAATCTCGATAGGTTGCTGAGTACTAGGAGTGGTGCAAATAGTTAAAGGAAATCTAGGCAAAGTGTTGAGTAACAATCGTGGTGCTAATACTCAAAGGAAATCTCGGTGAGGTAGTTGAGTACCAAGAGTGGTGCTAATACTCATTTGTAATCGTGTGAAGATTATACTAAAACCCTCTGCGAAGTACACTAGACGTAGCTTAATTGAAACGAACCAGTATAAAATATCTTGTGCAATCATTTCTTCTTTTACCTAAATATCATCTTGTGAAAACGTGCAGTTGCGCTTTATTTTCAAACATAAGAATCTTTCACGCTAAATGATTTATTTCATAAAAGAAGTTCTTAACAAAACGTTGCAATATATATATTCTGAATAGCACGCTAAAAGTTATTATGAAAACTCCTATTAAGTCGAGCCTACGATTATTTAAAAGAAGATTTCAAGAGCTCGATAACGTGCTATATTAGAAGGGTTGCGAAAAATTTTCCATTAACATTATTCAACCCCTCATTCTAGTGTTTTTCAGGTATTTCATAACTCATAAAAGTTTGATATCAATACATACATGTTTCAGGATAATTGAGCCTAGTATGAGTTTTTATAAGTGATATAGTTGTTTTTATGAAAAAATTGATGTATGATAATATCTTTATGTTTGTTTTATGAAAATTTTTGCACAAGTTAGTTTACCCTATTGTTTCTTTTGATGTTTCTTGTGTGTTTGTTTGTTTTGGGATAATCACCTTGTTGATATGAACAAATGAGAGTAGGTATTAAAATATAGTGACAATAATCCTACAAAATATTATTCTTTTTGTCTAGTAGTTTTTTTTTAATTGTTTTAAATATATTTTATTACTACTATTATTATTTTTAAATAACTGTGTTAATGATATAATTTATATTTTAAGACAATTATTTCGTTTATCAATCTTATAATATTTTATTATAATATTTTATTTTATCGGTTGTAACATCCTTACTAATTATATGTTACAACGGATGCTTTAAAAAGATGGTGCTTTTGATAAAAATAAATATTATATTAAATAGACAGTGTATAAGTATTAGTGCCAACTAATAAATTATTTAATAATATATAAATTATTATATCCTAAATAACACATTTAATAAATATAATTAATATAACATATAAATTATAACTCTGTTACTATATTTCCAATAAAAGTTAGTAGAGATTTTCCTAAAATAATATTTTTTGTAATATGATTAATAAGTTGATTAAATATCATATTAAATGTAAAATGTATTGAGAATTGTTTCGACTAGTAAATTATATATCATGATCGCTTTATTTTCCAAACTCTTAACTTAAAGGAAAAACAAAGTTCAAATGCGATAAGTTGCCTCTGTTTTTTTATTCATTCTTATTTTTTTGTGCGCTAAAATTGCTTGCGATAACTTTAAGATAATGTCCCTTGTAAATTGATTTTTTATGGATAAAATGGATGATGGAAATTGTTGAAGAAGGAAATTTTTGTTGTGATTTCAAATCATAAAGGCTTCAAAATAATGATGAAGTTTTATTTTTCCTTATTTATTTATTCATTAAAGCATGACATTTTTGTTTTTTGTTTTTGTTTTTAAAAAACGTGACACATTTATTGTTATGTATAAAGAAAATGAAGGGAAAATGATAAAATATTGCAAATACATATGATGCATGAGGATGCCTATGCCAAATAATGATCAAAAGACAACATGTTTTTTTTAAGCTTTTAAGGTAGGTCCGATGTCTTAAGATCTAAGCATTGTATATGCAATCTCATAGGGATGACTTCCTAAACCTAAAATCAAGGCCACCAAAGCTATGGTCCTTTTCATAACATTTTCCACAACAGTTGAAACGCAACTAGGTGTGAAATTGCATGTGAAGAGAACAGACACCAACTAGAAGTAGTTCAAACATGACACCTCTACGCAACCCCTCTAATTCTATGTTACGCACAGACCTAAATATATGGTTTCACTCATGATATGCACAGTAATAATGATTCCAATAATAATAAAAAGGAATATAAATAAATTATCAAAATGAATAAAGATCAATCATATATATAAATAAAGGGAAAAACAATAAAATAAAGAGAAACCACATCAATTTTCACATTTAAATAACAAGATAAAGAGAAACCACACCAATTTGCACATTTAAATAACAAGGCCTGATTCTCTAGCGTCCCTAGTGGAGTCGCCATCTGTCGCAACCAGGATCGCGACTGGTCTACGAATCGAAAACAAACGGGTTTGAGAAAAGATTTTGGGAGTCGCCACCATAATTTATTCTGGAAAAACTATGGAAAATAATAAAATAAAAGTGTGGAAACGAAAACTAGATTTTAGATTCGGGAATCAATTACGCATAAGGAAGGTATTAGCACCCTACTACTACGTCTGTCCAAAAGTAGTACCTTTAATTAAATGTATAAAGTTGACGTGGTTTTTCAAAATATTTAATTTTCCCTAAAAGTAATAATATAAAGAAACTAGCGTGAAAACTTATTTTCCTCTATACTATCTCTCACTCTATCTATCTCTATTATTTCAGAGTATCTCACTATTTTTCCCCCTCTCTTCTTTCTATGACAGGGTGCGTATTTATAAACACATATTGTAATATTATGGTAATATGATCTTACTTGTGGATTAATTGACAATTAACAAAATAGGGAAAGAAATTGTCTTGGTTGCAAAGAAAACAAATCAAATAATATTCAAAACATTCATTTTAATTATTGTGAGAAAATTTTGTCCATTTTAAAAATCATATTTTTCTTTTTAAAAAGAAAGTGACGCAGCAAATTATATAAATATATTATTTTTAATTATTGCTTATAATTATTGGCATAATATTGATTCAAATTATTGTCATATAAACATTCCTTTCAAAAATATTTTCTATGATGAATCATGCATTAAAGTTACATTTTTTAAAGGAAAATTATTTTATTATTTTCTTCTTTTTTTCTTTACCCACCATTAACTATTATTCTCTTATTCTTTATTGTTATTTATTTACTTACCCGAACGAAATTGGGTGTTGACACTATCTTCAAGTAATTATATTTAAAGCCTTTAAAGGAAGCGTTGAAAAGAATAAACAACCACTTCCCTTTTCCAGATTGGAGGGTTATCCTAAAAATAAACCTTGTCAAAACGCTAAGTACATATACATTGCTTAAACGCTTAATAACATTTAACATATTAAATGCATGTACAAATAGTACTCATTTGTCTGTTGTGTTGCGTTCTCTTTATCTGTCCAGATTACCAAAGTACAAAGTTTCTTTCAAAAGTTCTGTATTAGATCAGAAGAACGTTTAGAGATAGGAAGACATTATGGGGATGTTTCTTCAAATGCTTTACGTTATGCTCATTCGTATAAGCTATCTCTACAAAAGCACATAGCATTTGACTTCGTATCAAAAGGCTATCTATGTATGAGAAAGTCAATGCACTAAGTAACAAATCTTTTTCGAAGAATGCTATCACTACTACACAAAAGGCTTTTAACGTTTATTATTTTGATCTTTTAGCGTCTGATCCCTCCTCGACGTCATATTGGGTGACGTTAATGGGACGTCGGTTCCTTCATCAGACATCAAATAGACGTCAGATCCCCCCATCAGACGTCAATAGATGTCGGATCCACCATCAGACGTCAAAATAGACGTCTGATGTCAACATATCCAACGTCTAATAGTGTTGAGCGCGTAAGTCCCTCAAGTAACACTAGAACGAAGATGATGTTGAACAATTCACTAACGGACACCAATAGATGTCGGATGTGCACTAACCGACGTTTACTTTATGTTTTTTTTTAAATTAATTTATTTTTACAATAAAACCACACCTGAAAAATAGAAAATGATCCCAACACATCACAATATAATATATTCTATGCGTTTCAAGTTAACAAGATACTAACCAATCTAAAGAACAATTCAAAACTTAAACTATCAAAACTTAAACTTAAACTAAAGCTAATTAATGTTGAACAACAATAAAAGTCTTCCTAAAGCCATGAGCATGGGTCCTAAGTCCATCTCTGCAGAAGATAAGCTGCTCACTCTTATCGTATCTTTTTAATTGTATCCTTCGGTATAGGAGATGTATTCTTGAAGCGCTGTAAAATGAAGAAAACTTCATTATGTTTGCATATGTTCAAAGCTAAATTTGATTTGTAATGTATTGAAGGTAAGCATCATTACCTTAGTCCAGTCATTTGTAATGCCAACTCGAATGATGGTTTTAATCCAAGACATGACATAGTAGCCATATTTCCATGAATCTAGCTGCTTGTTACACTTAAATGACAAACTAAATAGTCACACATGTAGATCATACAATAACATAGAAAATGAATAAGAAACTTAAATGACTTACAACCTTTGGATACAGGATTTGAACAAGCTGACCTTGGGGTTTACCTATAACTCTATTTACATTGAAAACATAGGGTGATATTAATATAACTATTTTCATCATAAAATTGTCTTCACCAACATCACATATAATGTCTTCTAAATGATCACTCAACCATTCTTCCACATAATTTGTTCCTCGTGACATCGTACGCTGGTTTAATACTTCTTCATGTCATGTCCAAACGGTATAAGTTCTCACTATACCGAACATGAATGGATGGTAATGTATATTGCCTAAGTCTTGGAGTATTTGATTAAGACAACAAACACAAGGAAAAAAATATGTCTCGTTCACAGACGTTGCATTTTGTTCAACATAATGCAAGAACTCCAAAACACCATTTTCATATTCTTCATTGATGCGACGTTCACTCATCCAACTCTGATCCATACTATGTTCGTAACATACTTAATCAGTTTCAATTTTTTAACTCTCACAAGGTTAGGCCCTACCCATTCAGAAAAAAAATATTTTTCATAATTTGCTAAGACACATGCAAAGAAGTCTAATATGATAAATTTGATAAGATTTCGACAGCATTTCACATTGCTCTCCGAAATACACGAAATGAGAGTAGTTAGGGATGATCACAATCAAATATGCATCCGGAGAACAACACAAATAATCTGAAGTGAAATTTTATCAATCTTATCCATAAACTCCAACGTACATGTTATAGCAAATTATGAAAAATAATTTTTTCAAACTGTTCGATCAGACAATTTGAAATTTAATACAAACGATTAAAAGATTAATCGTTTGTGTTAAATGTCAAACGAGAACTAAGTTTCACTCAATGATTTCATACTTATAATATATTCAAAATTAACTCAATAATATATTGCGAAAAATCAATCTAAAAAGTTAACCTAACATGGCAATCATAATAGCACAATAAACTGTACCAAATAATACAAAATCAAATATATCAAATAATCAAATCTCTTAAAACTAAAATTTATATATGTTATAACTAACAACCCGATCATATGCATACCCAAAACTCAATCGCATGGATAAACAAAAAGCCACAACAAAAAAACTAACCTTCTTAACGGGTTAAAAATGCAATGAAGGGAAATGGAGGAGAGGGAAAGCGTTTTGGAGGTTGCACCATCGTTCAAAAATGCACACAATATGGCCATAAAATTGCCACCTAAGAACACGCCAAGAACTACACAAAAATGCAACGAAAAGATATTTTAATCGGCTCAAATGGAAGATAATTCATCAAAGAGTAATGTAATCGAAGTAAAAATGATTTTAAACGGTGCAAATGGGAGAAAATCGTACCTAAAAACCAATGGCGGAGGAGAGAATTTGCGTGGAAGACGATGAACAGTAATTATGCGTAATTGTTGTTCTCATTCGCGAGAGGTAATAGTATCCATTTAGACGTCAGTCCCCCTCCCATTCGACGTCTAAATCAAATTAAAACATCGGTCCCTCTCTCAGCCGTTGTCTAAAGACTTTAAAAAATTGATTTTGGCGCTGTAATTGAGGTATTTTCGGAGTCATTTGGCGTCCGAGGGTGGGGAACCGACGTTTAAATAGGCCTTAGACGACGGGGTCTAGGGGTCAGACGTTTAAATCAACGCATAAAGTTACTTTTGGGTTTCAGTGGCTGACCATTTGCCTCTAGGGTTGGGGGGCTGACGTTTAAATAAGCTTTAGACGTTGGGGTCTAGGGGTCGAACATCTAAATCAACGCATAAAGTGACTTTTGGGTTTTTGTGGCAGACCATTTGGTGTCCGGGGTTGGGGGCCGATGTTTAAATAGGCTTTAGATGTCGAGGTCTAGGGGTCGGACGTGTATATCCACCCATAAAGTGACTTTTAGGTTCTTATGGCAAACCATTTGGCGTCCGGGAATGGGGGGCTGACTCTAAATAGGATTTAGAGGTCGGAGTCCCTCCACACGGACGTCTAAGTGTAATAAAAAATTTTTTTTTTATTTTCTTGTTTACTTTCGTGAAAAAGAAAAAAATTATTTCAAGTTTTCAAATTTCTTCATATAGAGAGGAATGGTTGAGGGAGAATGGCAGGAAGTCCAAGCCATTGGACTATTTGTTCCTAGGCGCGAAGGAGACTAACCTTGTGAGTAGTAAAGTGATAACCCCTATGTTTATGACTCTGCAGATCATAATACTAGTATAAGTGCATACCTACAATGAAACCCTATGTCAAAAACATGTATCCGAATAATCGAGTTTAATGTTAACTATTTATGTTTTTATATAAATTGTTAAATTTAATCAATCTTTAGCTTATATTTGATATGATTTAATGGTCTTAGGATATTTCTTTTACCACACTAGCTTACCTAAATTCTTTTTTGTGTTTTTTTGTTTTTTTATAATGATCATTTCATAATGTAAGCATAGATAAGTTAGGTGATGATATGTTTTTGGTGAAAAGCAATAATTCGTCAAAATAGTTATATAGTTCTCTTTAATAATATTTTCGGTTTATGTGTACATATATTATGTTATTATAGTTATTAAAACGAATAATTATACTAATAATATTATATATGTTATTTGTTTATTTATTTCATATTATTAAACTTTATAATATTTCATTTAATATTTGTATATTATTAAATTGGATTTACATATATACCATATTAAATAAAGAAAATACTAAAATCTTAATGATAAACTTTATTGAAGTATTCATAAAACATATGGAATTCCTAAATGTTGAACAATGAAAGCTTCACTATTGGAGTTTCTGAAAGATCATGTCATTTATTTGAACCTTCCAAAGGTGGAACATTTACTTTGGAAAGTTCATGTAAAATTGTGCAAAGAATGAGGTGGTGGCTGATCATGGTGATTTGTACTGTTTGAACTACCTTCCGGTGGAACAGGTCCTTTGGGAAGTTGATGAAACTTTTTAGTACCACTCATAATATGTCTAGTGTTAAAATTGTGCAAAGAACGAGGTGGTGGATGATCATGGTGATTCTTTGAACTACCTTCCGGTGGAACAGGTCCTTTGGGAAGTTGATGGAACCTTTTAGCACCATTCATAATATGTCTAGTGTGTGAAGAATGAGGTGGTGGATGATCATGGTGATGTTTTGAACTACCTTCTGGTGGAACAGGTCCTTTGGGAAGTTGATGGAACCTTTTAGCACCATTCATAATATGTCTAGTGTGTGAAGAATGAGGTGGTGGATGATCATGGTGATGTTTTGAACTACCTTCTGGTGGAACAGGTCCTTTGGGAAGTTGATGGAACCTTTTAGCACCATTCATAATATGTTTAGTGTTAAAATTGTCTAAAGAATGAGGTGGTGGATGATCATGGTGATTTTTTGAACTACTTTCCGGTGGAACAGGTCCTTTGGGAAGTTCATGGAATCTTATACTTTGATAAGCTTTGACAACACGTCCATTGTTGGAGTAGGCTGGAACATTTTCTTTGGGAAGTTCACGAAACCTTGTATGACCTTTGTCTATATTTCTGGAAAATATAGCATTTGTAATTGCTACATTCCATAGAACAAACAGTACCAATAGAGAGTTTAATCTCATGATTTGAATCAGATACGAAAACAAAGCTATCTTACTGTTTGTTTGTGTGAATGAAGTATTTGTTTCGATTCAAATTTATAGACTCAAATATGTAATGTTATCACAGTTTTAACCTTAATTACGTTTCTATAATAGTTTATTAATAAGTTATTATGTGGGACATGTTTAGTTTCTTCACCTTAATAAAAATTATTCTATACCTAATGTTCTTCAATTAATATTCATTTAAAACGCAATTAAGAGAAAAATAAAAATTATAAAAATACGAAGTTTTTGAAATATTTTGCTACATTACAATCAAATTAGGTATAAGTTTCTTAAGAAAAGTTGACTTTTCTCACAACCATGAATAGAATAGAGAAAAAGATAGTTTGGCAAACTCTTCTAAATCACCCTTTTCAAAAGTAAAGAAAAATAGTTATACTTAAAACATTTTTTCATAAATTTAAGTATTTTCAGGTCAGATTCTATTAAATTTTTATTGTTTATTAGGTGTTAACATTTTTCATGTATTTTAATTGAATTTCAAAATTTTAAAATTTTTATTAATTAGACTTGTTCCATCATTTTATATTCTCGTAAAAAAAATGCGATATTTTATACCCCATATAAATAATAGTGATTATTATAAAATAACTAATGCGGTTCATTGATCACAATATTACTTAATATTGATTGTAAAATATCACATTTATTTAATATATAAAGATGACAAAATAAAATGACACAAATCAAGGAAAACATTGACTAATAACAACTTAATTAAAATTTTTAGTTTTGAACTTAATATATGTAAAAATTTAATAAAAACTTAATTAAAAAATTTTAAACGGAAGAGATACTTAAAGCTTAATTAATTAATTTATTTATTACATTAATTACATTTATCAAATGAATATTTTTATGATATAATAAGTTATGTATTATTAAATAATTTACTAGTCGAAACAATTCTCAATACATTTTACATTTAATATGATATTTAATCAACTTATTAATCATATTACAAAAAATATTATTTTAGTAAAATCTCTACTAACTGTTATTGGAAATATGGTAACACAGTTATAATTTATATGTTATATTAATTATATTTATTAAATGTGTTATTTAGGATATAATAATTTATATATTATTAAATAATTTATTAGTTGGCACTAATACTTATACACTGTCTATTTAATATAATATTTAGTAAAACTATCAAGTATAAAAATTAATTACAGTAGACATGATTTTAAACTGTATATAACATGTATTCAAATTAAACAGTTTGATAATATGATTTTGTTTTAAGTAAATCTTTAATCAATTATATCAAATTAAAAAATGAAATGTATGTAGTAATAGTAAAACATAATTTTTTTTATATCAAAGGCACCATTTTTTTAAAGCATCCGTTGTAACAACCGATAAAATAAAATATTATAAGAATTGATAAACAAAACAATTGTTTGGAAATATAAACATATATTACTAATATAGTTATTTAAAAAGAATAATAATAGTAATAAAATATATTTAAAACAATTAAAAAAAACTACTAGACAACAAAGAAGAATACTCTATCGCATCATTGTCACTAGATATGTTTTAAATTTTAGTCATTTCCTGATATCAATAAGGTGATTATCTCAAAACAAACAAATACACAAGAAACATCAAAAGAAACAGTAGGGTAAACTAACTTGTGCAAAGGTTTTCATAAAACAAACATAAAAATATCATATATCACTTTTTTCATAAAAACAACTATATCACATATAAAAACTCATTAGGCTCAATTATCCCGATACATATATTGATATGAAACTCTTATGAGTTATGAAGTGTCTGAAAAACACTAGAAGATTGAATAGTGTTAATGGAAAATTTTTCGCAACCCTTCTAATATAGCACGTTATCGAGCTCTTGAAATCTTCTTTTAAATAATCGTATAGACTTGACTTAATAGGATTTGGCAATAACAACTTTTAGCGTGCTATTCAGAATATATATATATATATATATATATATATATATATATATATATATATATATATATATATATATTGCAACGTTTTGTTAAGAACTTCCTTTATGAAATAAATCGTTTAGCTTGAAAGATTCTTGTGTTTGGAAATAAAGGACAACTACACGTTTTCACAAGATGATCATTCAGGTAAGAGAAGAGATAATTGCACAAGAGATTTTATACTAGTTCGCTTCAATTAAGCTACGTCTAGTCTACTTCGCAAAGGGTTCCACTGCAATCTACACGCGTTTACAAATGAATATTAGAACCACTCTTGGTACTCAACTACCTCATCGAGATTTCCTTTGAGTATTAGCACCACTATTAGTACTCAACACCCTGCCGAGATTTCCTTTGACTATTCGCACCATACCTAGTACTCAGCAACCCACCGAGATTTTCTTTGAGTACTCGAACCACTCTTGATACTTAGCAACCTTGCTAAGATTCCTCAACTCAACTGAGTTCAGTTGTGAGTGTTTTAATTCTCTTCAGAATTGCAATCAACGATTGCTTACAAGTAGTTCAGATTATATCTGTCACTAAGAGGATTTGAATATAATACAAAGCAGTCTAAACACTCAGATATTTCTCTCTTCTCTCTTACAATAGTAAGCAATATAACAACGAAGCTTGAAAGTATCTCTTTCTCTTTTTCTCTTCTCTTCTCTTTTTTTTTCATCTCAAATGTATTCTTTTTCTTGAGTTCTTTCTCTTTTTAGGATGAATATATCGTTGTAAGCTCTTCTTTCTTAAGATGTTCTCGTAAGTTATCTCTTGATTTTTAGGATGTGTCATTTTTGTTCTTTTATACTTACGAAACTCCCATCAGTCATTTTTAACGTTGAATTTTTGCTGGTCGGACGTTATATGTGTGATCTTATACCATTTTTCTTCACTAGTGTATATAAAGAGGATCGTAAAAAGAGAAGAAAAGAAGAATATACTCTGAATTTGACACTGTCATTTTCTCTCAAACTTTCATCGTCTAGCACTCTCTTTGAAAAAGAAAAAAAATATTTCAAAGTTTTCAAATTTCTTCATATAGAGTGGAATGGTGGAGGGAGAATGGCAAGAAGTCCTAGCCATTGGACTATTTGTTCCTACGAATGACACTAACCTTGTGAGTAGTAGGGTGATAATCCCTATGTTTATGACTCTGCAGAGCATAATACTAGTATAAGTGCACACTTACAATGAAACCTATGTCAAAGGCATGTATCCGAATAATTGAGTTCAATGTCAACTATTTATGTGTGTTTATATAAATTATTGAATTTAATCAATCTTTAACTTATATTTGATATGATTTAATTGTCTTAGGATATTTCTTTTTGCACACTAACTTACCTGAAATTTTTTTCTTTTATGTTTTTTTGTTTTTTTTGTAATGATCACTTCACAATGTAAGCATATGGTAAGTTTAGGTGATGATATGTTTTTGGTGAAAAGCAATAATGATATTTTATAAGATTTTTTTCTTTTTAAAAAAGTAATTTTCAGTTTGTGACTACATATATTATATTATTATAATTATTAAAACAGATAATTGTACTAATATTGTTGGAAGTCCCACATCGACTAGAGATAAGGCCAAATGATAATATATAAGTGAGGTGCAAACCTCACCTTACAAGCCGGTTTTGTGGGGTTGAGTTAGGCTTAAAACCCACTACTAATATGGTATCAGAACCAGGTCAGAGCCTATCCTAGCGAGTTCTAAGTGGGCATTCTATTCTTCTATTCCACCCGCTATTGGGCCGTTATCGGACCACCCAATTTCTACTATCACGCACGAGATGTCTATACCTCGGCGTGAAGGGGGTGTGTTGGAAGTCCCACATCGACTAGAGATAAGGCCAAATTATAATATATAAATGAGGTGCAAACCTCACCTTACAAGCCGGTTTTGTGGGGATGAGTTAGGCATAAACTCACTTTCTAATAAATATTATATATTCTTTGTCAATTTATTTTATATTATTAAATTTTATAATATTTTATTTAATATTTTTATATTATTAAATTGGATTTACCTATATATCATATTAAATAAAGAAAATACTAAAATCATAATGATAAACTTTATTGAAGCATTCTTAACACATCCTAGAATTCCTAAACATTGAACAATGAAAGCTTCACTTTTGGAGGTTATGAAAGATCATGTCATTTATTTGAACCTTCCTAGGGTGAAACATTTACTTTGGAAAGTTCATGAAATCTTTTAGCACCATTAATAATATGTCTAGGCTGATCATGGTAATTTGTACTATTTGTACTACCTTTCGGTGAAACAGGTCCTTTAGGAAGTTGATGGAACCTTTTAATATCATTCATAAAATGTCTAGTTGAAAAAATGCATGAAGAATGAGGTGGTAAATGATCATGGTGATTTGTACTATTTGAATTAACTTACGGTGGAACAGGTCCTTTAGGAAGTTGGTGGAACCTTTCAGTACCATTATTAATATGTCTAGTTGTAAAATTGTGTGAAAAATGAGGTGGTAGATGCTCATGGTGATTTGTATTATTTGAATTACCTTCGAGTGGAACAGATTCTTTAGGAAGTTAATGAAACCTTTTAATATTAACTTTAGAAAGTTAATGTTATAGTAATTTTAATCTTAATTTGGTTTCTGTAGTAGTTTATTTATAAGTTATTAAGTGGGATATGTTTAGTTTCCACACCTTAATAAAAATTATTCTATACCTTATGTTCTTCAATTAATATTCATTTAAAACGTAATTAAGAGAAAAATAAAAATTATAAAAATACGAAGTTTTTGAAATATTTTGCTACATTACAATCAAATTAGGTATAAGTTTCTTAAGAAAAGTTGACTTTTCTCACAACCATGAATAGAATAGAGAAAAAGATAGTTTGGCAAACTCTTCTAAATCACCCTTTTCAAAAGTAAAGAAAAATAGTTATACTTAAAACATTTTTTCATAAATTTAAGTATTTTCAGGTCAGATTCTATTAAATTTTTATTGTTTATTAGGTGTTAACATTTTTCATGTATTTTAATTGAATTTCAAAAATTTAAACTTTTTATTAATTAGACTTGTTCCATCATTTTATATTCTCGTAAAAAAAATGCGATATTTTATAGCCCATATAAATAATAGTGATTATTATAAAATAACTAAAGCGGTTCATTGATCACAATATTATTTAATATTGATTGTAAAATATCACATTTATTTAATATATAAAGATGACAAAATAAAATGACACAAATTAAGGAAAACATTGACTAATAACAACTTAATTAAAATTTTTAGTTTTGAACTTAATATATGTAAAAATTTAATAAAAACTTAATTAAAAAATTTTAAACGGAAGAGATACTTAAAGCTTAATTAATTAATTTATTTATTACATTAATTACATTTATCAAATGAATATTTTTATGATATAATAATGTGTGGACATGCTTCTTCATCAAAAAAATTATCATTCTTTATAACCTATTTTGAGTCTTAAAAATAAAATAAAAAATTCTTTCAACTTCCCTTGAACAAGTCAGGTTGACATACTTCATCAATAAAATATCATTTTGGGGTATGAAAAAGAAAGAAATGTTTTTTTGAAAAAAAAAATCAAAATTTCAAAACACAAAGGAAAATTGAAAATGACAAACTTAATTTTTGAAGATTTTCATTCACTATAACAAGAACAGTTTTTAAGCTCATTAGGCCTCGTTGTCATACATAGTTTCTCAAAAAAAAAAAATAAGTGAATGCAAAAAGAGGAAAGTACAAGGAAAAATATTTCTCATAAAAAGTTTTATCATTTTTCATTTCACAAAAAGAAAGGAAATTATTACATTTTGAGTAATTTATTATCATACGTTTTTGTGATCAAATATTTTAAATAACTAATAGCATTTTCTATTGAGATATGTGTGTGCGCAATGCTTGAAAACACTCATTCTCCAACCTTCTCCAAAAGTAAAAGAGATTGGCTCTAACAAACACTAACACTACCCATAGACTAGGGCATATTTGTCTTGCCAAAGTTGTTGTCGCTTGTGCTATTTGAGAACTCCCTCACTAGCCAGAAGAATGCAAAAGAAAACCAAACCATTTGGGGCAATCCTTTTTCAGTAAATCCTTTCCATACTCGTGCCCTATATTGAACGAAACTCATGCCTAAAACCTGGGGCACCTTTAACATTTGTTAACTGATTGACAAGTGTACCAAATCGTTCAAGTAATATAAAATGGTAAGACCAAGTATCGTTTCCCAAGAGACTCATGTAATACTAGTTAATTGCACTATTAAAAGCTCATATAGAATCAAGATCATCACATTAATTGACAAACAAGTGTAAAGAAGATAAAATTTCCACTATACAAGTTTGGACTTTGGTGCTTGAAGACACTTAAGAATGGAATAGACTAGAAATGATATGAAATGACATTGCTAAGGTTAGATTTCACCAATTTACTCTTGTGCATACACAATTTCATATCCTTTCCATCAAATTACTAAAGTCAATCCATAAATTTACTCTAGCCCTAATCCCTTAGGTGAAAGAGCCTAACTTTTACCTATTAACTATCAATCCCTTGATTAATTAACAAGAAAAACCCGCATTAAGAACTAGGATTTAAGACAACATGTGAATCATCTTCCATCCCTAGAATCAATGAACCACAAGGACTCTTGTTTCAGTTCTGGGTTCCATCTTACGTCCCCATAACCCATGAAACCCCAAAATCAAGTCATGAACTCCCTATTACATGCAAGCTTTAAGAATGGAAACAAGAATACTAGCAATTGATAGAAAATGGCATATATATAATCAAACCATTCAACAAATACACAAGAATTCAAAGGCTACAACTAACCCCAACAAGATGGGTTTGGCTCTCCATTTCCATGGAGAACCTCCAAGCTTACAACAATGGAAGATGAAAGAAGAAGGAGACCTAAGGAGGGAGAAGGAGATGTTCCCACATGCTCCACGCAGCCTCTGAGAGCTCCAAACAGTGAAGTCGCGCCTCTAAACCACCAAAGACCCAAACCCCTTCACGTTTTAGGGTTAAATAGCTCAAATTGACACATCACAAAGGCCGCGCTCAACACCCCTGGAAAAGCGCCCGGACATGAGATTTCCGAAGCAAATAGGGCTCAGCGCCCCTAGAAGGGCGCCTAAGGAGAAATTCTGACAGCAAAATGGCGTTTAGTGCCCTCTGCTAAGGGGCGCTCAGCGCAAACACACTAGAGATCAACTTTTGGCAGTTTGTGTAGGTGGTGCTCAGCCCCCTGAACTAAGGGCCCTCAGCCTAATTTTTCTGCACTGCATCTTTTTTTCTTTTTCTGCAGATCTGCTTGCTTCTTGTGGTGGGTTAACCTCTATACATTGTTGGACATTCTTCAAAGCACATTATTAGCTACAAAATAAGGGGATTAGTGAATTTATATCAATGTAGCCCAAAACACGATTATTTATAAAACTAAGATAAAATAGAGGATTAAGCAAGTTACAAATGAGAAAAGAGTTGATATTGCTACTAAATTGATGGTTAGATAATGGTAAGAATTAGCATTATCAACATTCATACTCAATTTTCTCCAAACACCAACATCTTTTTGGTGTGTCGTATTTCATATTGATATTCGCATATTACATCTCCTTTGAAGGTTATATGAGGAATGACGCGCAAATGTGGCTATCCTAGTGTCCTTTCAATCCTTTTAAGTATTTACCGCTTTTAACTTTTTGGTGAATTCAAACATGCACATACCAATGTTTCAAAAGAAAATGTAAATCACTATTTTGAATATCTGAACTTCAGAATTTTTGGCATCCATTGTTTTTGTTTTAGATTTAAGACATACATGAATTTGATGATTTCAAACAAAACAAATTAACTTTGCAAAAATAAAATAATAATATTACAAAAAAACCAATCAAGGGCAGGACATTACTTTTTTTTCTAAAAAACTTAGTTTGCATCATGAAAAAAAAATCATAACAATTTATCTGCATAAATAACTATCATGTATATATCTTTGTCTCTTTGATCCCTACATAGCCAAGTCTTTCTATATCGGTCTTCTGCTAGGCAATGGTCGAAACAAGTTTTTTCATTATAGGCCCATGCATTCATGCATTCAATATCATGCATGTATCATCATATGGGTTCAAAGAAAAGACAAGAAAAACATAACACACAAAGCATCGGCAACTCCAACGAGAATTCATGAATTCGATGGAAATCAGTTCATGAAGTACATCAATGAGAAAATTCATAATTTTCAAAAAAAAAGGTAAACCAGGGTCTCACACGAATTCCCACTCATACATTAACAAAATTCAAAGAGGAAGGTCTATAGCTATAACAAGATCATCTAAAAAAAACATCTCTTTCGAGCTTGTCAAAGCCCAGTTTTCACACTGGCACCAAAGCTCAGTTTTCATCCTAGCACCAAAGCCTAGTTTTCATCCTGGCACTAAAGTCCAGTTTTCACACTGACACCAAAGCCCAGTTTTCATCCTGGCATCAAAGCTCAGGTTCTACATTGGCCCTAAAAGCCCAGTTCTCATAGTGGCACCCAAGCCTAGTTTTCCACACTGGCACCCCGAAGCCCAATTTTCACACTGGCAACCAAGCCTAGTTTTTCACACTGGCACTCCAAAGCTCATTTTCCACACTGGCACCCTAAAGCCCAGTTTTCCACACTGACACCCCAAAGTCTAGTTTTCACACTGGTACCCAAGCCAAGTTTTCCACACTACCACCCAAACAATTTCAAAAAAAAAAAAGTTCAATTCACGAGGTCCGTGCGCCTCTCCTGCAAATTTCACGAGGTTCGTACACCTCTCCAATAAAATCCATAGGGTAAGTACACCTCCTAAGCGAAATCAACGGTGATACCCCCTCCTTGAGGTTCATACACCTCTCTAGCGAAATTCATAGGCTAAGTACACCTCCTAAGCGAAATCAAAGATGATACCCCCTCCACGAGGTTCACACACCTCTCCAGCGAAATTCATAGTGTAAGTAAACCTCCTAAGCGAAATCAAAGGTGATACCCCCTTCACGAGGTTCACACACCTCTTCAATGAAATTCATAGAGTAAGTACACCTCCTAAGCGAAATCAAAGGTGATACCCGTCCTCCATGAGGTTCATACACATCTCCAATAAAATTCATAGGGAAAGTACACCTCCTAAGCGAAATCAAAGGTGATACCCCCTCCACGAGGCACACCTCTGTAGCAAAATTTATAGGGTAAGTACATCTCCTAACGAAATCAAAGGTGATACCCCCTCCACAGGGTTCACATACCCTTCAGCAAAATTCATAGGGTAAATACACATCCTAAGCGAAATCAAAGGTGGTACCCCCTCCACGAGGTTCACACACCTCTCTAGCGAAATTTATAGGGTAAATACACCTCCTAAGCGAAACCAAAGGTGGTACCCCCTCCACGAGGTTCATACACCTCTTTAGCAAAATTTATAAGGTAAGTACACCTCTTAAGCAAAATCAAAGGTATACCCCCTCCACGAGGTTCACACACCTCTCCAGCGAAATCCATAGGGTAAGTACACTTCTTAAGCGAAATCAAAGGTGATACCTCCTCCACGAGGTTCATACACCTCTCTAGCAAAATTCATAGGATAAGTACACCTCCTAAGCGAAATCAAAGGTGATACCCCCTCACGAGGTTCATACACCTCTCCAGCGAAATTTATAAGGCAAGTACACCTCCTAAGCGAAATCAAAGGTGATACCCCCTCCACGAGGTTCAGACACCTCTCTAGTGAAGTTCATAGGGTAAGTACACGTCCTAAGCGAAATCAAAGGTGATACCCCCTTCACGAGGTTAATACACCTCTTCAACAAAATTCATAGGGTAAGTACACCTCCTAAGCGAAATCAAAGGTGGTACCCCCTCCATGAGGTTCACACACCTCTCCAGCGAAATCCATAGGGTATGTTCAACTCTTAAGCGAAATCAAAGGTGACACACCCTTCACGGGTTTCACGCACCTCTTCGGCCAGATCCATCACTTTGCTACACTTTTTACCAGGTACGCTTCGAGGTAATCTCTTTCCTTCTCTTTAGACTCGAACGAAATTAATGTGTTTATCTTTATTTGGCTTATACTATGATAACAAAAAAGCTCTAAGGTTCATGTTATCTAGCAAAATTTAAATAAAGAGGGGCAAATGTTAGTTTCTTTTTAAAAAGAAAAATAGGGTTAAATATGTTTTTAGTCCCTAAACTATTAAGCGATTTTGTTTTTAGGCCCTCTTTCAAACTAAGGTACTTTTTAGTCCTTCTCCTTTAGGAAAACATAATTTTTCGTCCTAAAAAACCAACAGCGTTAAAAAGAAGCTGAGCTGGCTAACGGTGGAGTGTCACGTCATCTTTTTTCTCGCACTGAGTCAATCTGACCTTCACCGTTTGGTCACCATCATCATTCAGTCACAATCACCGTTCGGTCATCATCACCATTCAGTCATCATAACCATTCGGTCACCACCAATATCGTTCGGTCACCACCAATACCATTCGGTCATTCAGTCATCATAACCATTCGGCCATTACCAATATTGTTCGGTCATTAACAATACCGTTTGATCACCACCAATATCGTTCGGTCATTCATTCATCATAACCATTCGGCCTTACCAATACCGTTCGGCCATTGACAATACCATTCGGCATTACCGTACGGTAAGGGACAGATTGACTCAGTGTTAGAAAAAACATGACGTGACACTCCACCGTTATCCAACTCAGCTTCTTTTTAACGCCGCTGGTTTTTGAGGATTAAAAATTATGGTTTCCTAAAGGTGAAGGACCAAAAAGTATCTTACTTTAAAAGAGGGACTAAAAACAAAATCGTTTGATAGGGACTAAAAACATATTTAACCCAGAAAAAATATGATTTTAAAAATGAACAAAATTTTCTATCAATAATTTAATGAATGTTTTGAATATTATTTGATTTGTTTTCTTTACAACCAAGGCAATTTCTTTCCTTATTTTGTTCATTGTCAATTAATTCACAAGATTACCATAATATTACAATGTGTGTATACAAATACGCACTTCGTCATAGAAAAAAGAGAAAGGGAAACACTATAAAAGAAAAGTTATTTAGAGGGAGTTATTTTGCGGGAGTTTTAATAGTTTTCAAGAGAGGTTTATAACCTCCTCAAATAATAATATATTTTTTCTTTTGTTTTCTCTTCCTTTATATTTTGTTCCCGCTATAAATTTTGAACTAAGTTGTTTTCCTCAATTGTAAAATTTTTTCCCTCCATTTTCAAAACCCTATCTGCCTAAACCCCCCATTCCTCTGAAAATCCCTCTGAACCCTAAAATATTTTTCTCCCTTGCATTTGTCCCTTGCATTCTACCACAAAATTCATAATAAAATTTCAGACCAAGTGTGCTTTCTCCCTTGCACGTCCTCTTGGCTCGTCTCTTCTTTCCTCCTTCGTCTATTTCCTCTTCTCATTAATTTCTTTGATTTTCCCTTTTGATTGCCCATGTTTCATTTTTCTTTCAAATTCGCAGTCGCGGAACCATAGGCAAACGGAGTTGCAGCGGTGGTGGACCGACAGACGGCATGGCAAAGAAAGTACTAAATCGGTCCGTGCTGAGTTTGCAACTTTATTCCAGGTACAAGGTCTTAGTTTAAAGCTTTCTCATTATGATAATAGATCAACACTTATTTGTTCTTTATTTGTATGATAACATAGGTTTGAATATACTTTGCATGCTCTTGTATTTTTTGTTTTGGTGCAGTATACTGGAATGATGTTACTTGAGGAGATGGCCTCAATTTTCCTCACACCATACTTTCTTCGGTTACATTGTTTATTTATTGATTTTCTTTCAAAAAATTACTCGGGTTCTGCTACTCTTTTACTTGTCTTTTATCCTACTTTCAAGCTTTGGTGGAAGTTTGAAGGAGTAATGTTGATTTTTTTTTCTTGTTAGGAGAGGGGGAAAGGAATGAATTCATTGGAAAACAGTTAAGTGTTATCCAACTTCCTTAGCTACAAGAAGACAATTTCTATCCATGTATCTAATTTTTCCTTTATAAGTTGTTTCCATGTAATGACACAAACCCTGTGTTTTTCCTTTTTCCTGTAAAACTGAAGCTGTTGGTATCTATAAAAATATATCTCTTATTTAGAACTTTCAAATACAGGAGTACGTAAACACAACACTCTAAAAACTCACAAGCATCACTCTGTTTTTCTCTTCCTCTCGGCACACACAAACTTTCTTATTCCTTCTTCCTTTTCTCTTTCTCTCGGTGGTGGTGCATCCTACAATTATTCTCCCACACTTTTATAAGTGAGGTTCATACAAATGACAAACACAATGCACAATACAAAAGCCATAAAACAAGGAGCACTTTCCGGAAGACTTTAGCTAAAGTGAAGACACATCCCTCAATCAGTATAGTGGTGGGTCCCATCCATTTAACGTTTACCCAACAGATGCATGAAGTCTCTTAATCCTACTTTAAAAAATCAGAGATTGTCCTACTAGTCAACACCTAACTTCCTTAGCGTTCCAATCTTAATTTATATTGGTTGAAGCTTTTTATCGACATAACCTTGAAATGATCAACTTCATTATTTCTAATCCTCAATTCTGAGAAATGAGTAATGTTTATTCCAAACAAACAATCTCTGCAATAGTGTCAATGTGGAACAGAAACAGAGATGGACAACACAATTATTTGTGAAATAAAGATTTGAGAGACATGATCTCTTTTCTCTTTCTCAGAAACAATTCACGCACCTCCATTCCTCTCCCTAACTTTCTTATAGTTTCTTTCTATGTAATTTGTATTGTTTAATTAATGTTCTTTACAATATTTGATATCTTTTTCAGTACAATTTTTTATCTTTTCATATTATTCTTTGTTAATATGGATTCTGAAAATGTGAAGTCATAACATTTAGAAATCTTGGTGAAGTCCAATTAATAATGAACTAAATTGATAAATGGTTTCTGTATAATAGTCTTTAATGGATTAACTAGTTAATTATATAAATAATGTGGAGAAATATGAACAAACATGATAGAAGCGTCATGCATTGAATTTTTTAAAGTTTTTCATTGTTATCTGTATACTTTTGGAGATTATTAGATGACGGTCACCATGTATTGTAAACATATCTTGGCTTTTGTTTCTCGCTTTTGTTGCTTTCCAGTGCAAAATTGTATAAGTATAATTATGATGGAGTAATCTCCCATATGCCCCCCTTTCCCCTTTCTCTCCTTCCACCGTTTATTGCAATAAGTTCTCTCATCAATACTACAATCCAAACATCAATTTTCACCTTTCTCTCCCTGTCACTCTTTTCAGTTTTTATACTATCACTAACAACCCAAACTGCTCCACTTCTTCTGTGCAAATTCTCTCTTCCATTTCTTCTCAAATAACACTAACTATTCAAACATATATAATGCTTCTGTGAGCACATGTAATTGAATTTAGGAAATTCTAAATTTCCATGATAATATATCATTGTTTATTTTATTAATTATTATTTTTATTATTTCAGCAAGCTCATGATGCAAATGAGTCATAGTCTCCTTGGGATTCAAGACAATCATATGATGAAAGTAACATTTAAGGAGTTTAGGATATTTTTTTCGGATAAAACTATATCTAGTTTATTATGGATTTTGAGTACTTATTCGTTAAGTTGTAAGGATGAGTTTTATTTTAAATTGCTTTTATGTTATTATTATGATGATTTTCACATTGGAATTATATGAATTTGTAATGTCTTTTGTTACATTAATATGTTTTAATATTGTTACAAATAAATATTTTTGACCTAAAAATATAAACACCTAAGATGACATAAATTAAATAATATTAGCAACTAAATAATACAAATGAGAGAGGCTACAACTTCTACAGGATAATTGTCAAATTAAATAGCATATATTAATCTCAAAAATTAGTGTAAAAAATACAGGTGTTTTTTTGTAATTAAATACTTGAAAATAAAGGAGGGTTAAAAACTCCCACAAAATAATAGCTAGTAATAGAGGAGGTTTACACCCTTTGCAGAAAAACCTCTGCAAATTGAACGTGATACCAGGGGTTGCGAAAAACCCCCGCAGATAAGTTGTGGCGACTCAAACTACGGCAGTTTGAAAAACCTCCAGAAATTACTTTGCGGAGGGTCAAAACCCTCACAAATCGAAAAAAACAAACATCCACTAAATAACAATTTTTTTAGTGGAAAAATAGAGAGATACTCTGAAATAATAGAGATAGAAAGAGTGAGAGAGAGTATAGAGGAAAATAAGTTTTCACGCTAGAGAAACTCTATCAACAGAAACTACCAAAGAAGAATTAGGAGAGTACTAAAAGCTACCAAAGAAGAACTAGGGGTGTACTAAAAGCTAAAAAAGGTATGTTATCTCTACACCATTTTTTTTCTCTTTTTATTGTACTTTGAAAGGGTTTTTTTTCTAAAGGTTTTATTTTTTTACTACACACAAATAACGTTTTTTTAAAATCATATTTCTTTCCTTTTTCCCACCATTTTTGAAATATAAAAAAATTAAAAATCTTTAAAACCAAAAAATGTCAATTTTGTTAAATCAAACCTTTTCGTAAATGGTGATAGGTAGGAACAAGGTCATTCCTTGTCGGGTTCACTTTTCAAAAATCTCAAACAGTCAATAATAATTTTCAAACAAATTCACAAACCTTTTTCTAGATAAAGAACTAGGTGATCCCTTATTGTCCATCATAAATGGATATACGTAGGAGCAAGGTCAATCCTTGTCGGGTTCATAAAACAAAGAAATATTTTTTTGTTTTTTAATAGTTTCTTTATATTATTACTTGTAGGGAAAATTAAATATTTTGAAAAACCACGTCAACTTTATACATTACATTTAATTAAAGGTAGTGCTTTTAGACAAACACAATAAGATGTTAATACATTCCTTACGCGTAACTGATTCCCGAATCTAAAATCTAATTTTTGTAAATCACGTTTTTATTTTATGATTTTCTATAATTTTTCCAAAATAAATTATGATAATGACTCTCAAAATATTTTTCAAAAAAATCCGAATTTCAAACATATAGTAATAAAGAAACTCGATCGATGAAAGTATTATACATATGACGGCCGAGCAAAGGTTCATTCTATTGGATGAGAACATGTAGAGGTTGACTTACGCTCTGTGATAAAGTATTTGGTAAGATTTCAGTTGTTTTACGAGTTATAAGTGTCATTTTTAACTTTGTTAAATTTTGTGTTTTATTTCAAATAACATGACTTCCCTAACGTTGATACAAGTGCCTTCACCAAGATTGCCGCTTGGCGTAAAGCAGTGACAAAAGCTATTAGAGAGGGTACGTCCAGTGCTCGTCCTCCCACTGTAGGGACCCTCCTACTCCCAAGAAGAGAAGATCTCAACTCAAGATCTACTAATTGCGTGACCCACTCTTTAAATAAATGTTATATTTTATAATTAATATTAAATAATATTGTGAACTATAAGTCATTAGTTCTTTTATAATAATCACTATCATTTATATTAACTATAAAATATCTTTATATGAGAATATAAAATGATGGAACAAGTCTAATGAATAAAGGATGTAACTGTATATTATTATTCATATTTTAACATGATTAATTTAAATCATGACATTGAATACCTGTTTGAGTCTATAAATTTGAATCGAAACAAATACTTCATTCACACAAACAAACGGTAAGATAGTAGAAACTTCGTATCTGATTCAAATCATGAGATTAAACTCTCTTTTGGTACTGTTTGTTCTATGGAATGTAGCAATTACAAATGCTATATTTTCCAGAAATCTAGACAAAGGTAATACAAGGTTTCATGAACTTCCCAAAGAAAACGTTCCAGCAGCACAGCATGTTTCAGCCTACTCCAACAATGAACGTGTTCTCAAAGGTTATCAAAGTATAAGGTTTCATGAACTTTCCAAAGGACCTGTTCCAGCTGGAGGTAGTTCACACCGTTCAAATCATCATCATGGTCAGTCACCACCTCATAACACTAGACATATTATCAATGGTTCCATCAACTTTTCAAAGTAAATCTTCCACCTTTTCAAGGTTCGAATAAATGACATGATTTTTCACAAACTCCAACAGTGAAGCTTTCATTGTTTAGACATTCTAATATGTGTTAAGAATACTTCAATAAAGTTTATGATTTTAGTATTTCCTTTATTTAATATCGCATATATGTAACATCCAATATAATAATATAAAATTATTAAATAAAATATTATAAAATTTGATAATATAAATAAATAGACAGAGAACATAATAATATATAATATTAGTATAATTATCCGTCTTAATAATTATAATAATATAATACATTTACGTACACAAACGAAAAATTACGTGAATTATTCAAAATAAAAGAACTCTTATAAAATATCTCTAAAGAGAATTATATAACTATTCTAATGCATCATTGTCTTCATCCAAAAGCATATTATTATTTAACTCACCATATGCTTACATTACAAAGTGATTATTGCAAAACAACAATAAAACATAAACATGGATTAAATTCAATAACTCATATAAACACACATAAACAATTGACATTAAACTCAATTATTCGGATATATACCTTTAACATAGGATTTCACTGCACATTTATACTAGTATTTATGCTATGTAGAATCATAAACAAATGGGTTATCACCCTACTACTCATAAGGTTAATTTCCTTCGCATCTAGGAAAAAATAGTCCAACAGCTAGGACTTTCTATCCCTACCATTCCTCTTTATATGAAGAACTATGAAGACCTATAATAAAAAATTTCCTTTTCATTAAGAGTGATAGACGATGAAAGCTTGAGAGAAAATGACACTTTAAAATTCATAGCATATTCTTCTTTTCTTCTCATCATGCAATCCTCTTTATATAACATTTAAAAAAAAATTGTTACTCAGATGCATTGACTTTCTCGTAAGTAGATAGCATCTTGGTATGAAGTCAAATACTATGTGTTTTTACAAAAATAGCTTGTATTGATGAGCATAACATAAAACATTTAAAGAAACATTTTTATAATGTTTTCCTATGTCTGAACGTTCTTCTAATAACTTTTGAAAAAACTTTGTACTTTTATAATCTATACTGATAAAGAAAATAATAAAAAAATACAATTTATACATACAATACGTTCTTAAACATTTAGAAAGTGTGATAACTATAAAATATATAATTCTTTAGTGTATTATTTTGGTTTCCAAAAATATGGATATGCAAGCTAAGGACATATTAATTATATTCTATCTTTAATGTTACTTTTGTACAATTAACTTAAGAATTTACCAATTTGGAAATATAAAACAAAAACATTGAAAAAATGCAACCGACCGTAATAACCAAAATCAAGAAAATGAAAATGTTATTGTAGACTATAATCACTCTCTCTAAATTTCCAGATCCAGGTTTAAATAATTAATTAATTCAATAAATAAATTAAACCTACTATACAAATCAAATTCAAATGTCTTTTAATCTAATTCGTCCGTATTTAATCATTATATCAACATTTATATTTAATTTATAAAATCAAAAACACAAAAAGTGCAACAAAAGTAAAATCATAAAATTATAAAATAACTTGTAGTGATAGTTAAGTAAGATAATTGGCAAGTCTTTCCTTAACAGAAAAATTAAACAACTCAATTGAAGAATATATAATTTTTAAAACTTATTTGGATTTCAACTAAAGATTCTCAAATTTATCAAACATTTAAAACTTAATTTTGTTTATCATAAAATTAATAAACATGTTTAACAAATACAATACTAAATTTTGTTATCTGCCGCGTTATAATGAATATAAATTTCAATAAATCTATTATATAATTACACTAAATAATCTTATTTGTCCTTATTATATTGTGATTATTTTATACATATTTGTGTAATATTATTATAATACATTTTTATTTAAAGTATTCTTAGTTCAATCTGTGTATTGTTTTTTTTTCGGAGAGATGTGTTATTATTTAAGAAATAAAATTAAAAAAAAAACAATATTACCAGAAATACCACAGTAATAAAAATATTTCTCAATCAATGTTCTCATCTTTGTTAAGAAGTGCCGTTTTCCAACCCTGGTTCATCCCCTAATTTATTTATTTTTACACATTAAGAATATTGTTATTAAAAACCCAACTTCTTAATCTCCTTTTTATTTTTTTTAAATAAATATTGATCAAATACTTTTTCTTAAAATATTATTATTAAGATTATTGATGTATCGTTTTCATTAGTAATTTTAGTTATCTGATTGTTTTATTATTAGGACACATTTAATATGCACTATATATTTTTCAATGGTACCAATGTCAAATATTTTTCAAAGAGAAAACAGTACAATATTTAAAAAGAAAATTAAAAATGTAATAAACAAATAAAAAAATGAAGTTAAAAGTGAAACAGAAGAGAAAACGAATGAATAGTTATAATGAACAGTCTTTTTTGTTTTGGTTTTTTGTTATTTTAGATTCGCACTATAATTTGGAACTACTAACTTTCTAATATATGGAGGAAAAAAAACTGTAGAGATGGAAGGAAGAAGGATGGTTAAACTAGAATGAAATATTAGACATTAGACATTAGACATGATAACCATGTCGGGGGTTACATTGAGTATCCAGTACATGTATGTGTATATATATACATATATATGTATATATATACATATATATATATATATATATATACATATATATATATATACATATATATATATATACATATATATATATACATATATATATATACATACATATATATATATATACATACATATATATATATACATACATATATATATATATTCACAACGGGATTAAAACTTTGCATATTTTGGAACTGACCCCTGTTCTATTGATGTATTTCACGCTAATCACTACAACGGTTGACTCTATGTTTCACTATCTCTTTACATTTGAGTTTGGGTGTCCGGCAAGCCAAGACCGATTTGCCGTCTGGCATGCTCCGGGATGAGCTTAGGAAGCAGTTCAGGAGGAGCTCCATCTAACTGCATTCAGTGTTCATCACAAAATTATTAACATGTATTGATCATTGGTGCAGACCATGCAAAAGAAACCAATTAGATACATACTTCCTGTTTGAAGTTAAAAAGTGGAGGCAGTGAACGACCATTTGGTAGCCGAGCATTGGGCTCGCGAAGCTCGTCAAAGAAAGGATGTGCCAATGCTTCCACCTTTAAAATAGAAGCCACCAGTCAAAACTATGCTACTTTTATAAATATTTCTTCAAAATGTATGAATAATGCGTATGATATTGTGAAACATGCCACAAAAGTACTTCAATCGCAGAAATTGACTGCAATCGTACCAATTAACAACATGCCAAACAAAAGGAACTTCTATATTGGTGTAAATAGTTTTCATATCAAAGTTGGATGTTTTGACTTTCAATATGCTAATATGATTTTGTGGTAAATGTGCCTTGAAAGGATGGCAATGGAGGAGGAGGTATAAGGTTTTTCCCTACTTACTGCGCTGTAACGAAGTTTTGGTGAATATTGGAGAAGCCTTGATGCAAGGTCAATTGCTTCAGGAGGCATTCGCTTGTGAAAAACCTGAACAATGGATTGCACCAAAAGAGTCAATGCACGTTCCCCAAATAAAAAGCTGTCATAAAATCTGTTGTTATTATAAACAGAAGAGGTAACAAGGACCGCAATTACCTTGTGCCAAGGATGAGCTTTGATATGGGGGAATCTGAAATCTGTATAGTTAGGGTTCATGCATCGAATTTCTTCTCGAGTAGGAGTGCCAAGAACCTACAAGAAAACACGTCCATAGTTATCTCTGTAGCTTGATTCATACAATTCAGGGTAACATCAGTATAGACAACGCATCACCTTGATAATTTCAACAAGTTGGTCGACCTGATTTTCTCCCGGGAACAAAGGCTAAAAGAAATATTTTGAAAGTTAGAGAAATCAAGATAACATTATCAGTTAACTAAAAAAACTTGTTATGTACGAGATGCCTAAAATTTTAACAACCTGGCCCAGGAGAAGTTCAGCAAGGACACAACCAGCTGACCAGATATCAATAGATGTTGTGTACTCTGTCGCACCAAATATTAGTTCTGGGGCACGATAGTACCGTGAACATATGTATGAGATGTTTGATTCACCCTTCACCTGACAAGAAATACATTATTAAGATCATACCTTAATTTGTATGACCAAATATCTGTAATCAAATTATGTGATGCCAACCAATGCCCTTTCTTCTATTTATTGAAAAATTAATGAGTTGGGATCCAGTTTAATAGCAACACAAGTGGTTAGTGGACATTTATGTAAATGTCAATTATAACATAAAAAATTAAAACTGCACCACTTGTGAACAAATCCTAAAAGAGCTTTTTGAATTGTATGATCCAGGTACGTACGGTATTGCACCAACATTCCACATCCAGCATTGACTTGGTAGCCTAAATCTTTAAATTAATGAAAATGCACAGGAAGAATACCAACATACCAGAACTTTTGCACTCCCAAAATCGCAAAGCTTGACTTGATGTGTGACTGGATCCACCTACAGAACAAATGGACATTGGATTCAGAGTAAACGAATGAAATCATTAAGGAAAAATAGTAAATGAACAACTTACCAAAAGGTTTTGAGGCTTTACATCCCTGTGGCAGACTCCTGGTACGGTGTGGATATATGCCAGTCCCCTAAAGATCTAAACATCACATTCCCACTCAAAACATTACAAAATTTCAAAGAAAAAGCAAGGAACAAGAACATATGAAACCAAGCTGCAAAAAGAAAAAAATTTCATACTTGATATGTATATAATTTCACATAGATCAGGGGAATTCTCTGGTTTATACTACTGTAGTGCTTTATAACACGGAAGATCGTCTCAGGGACATATTCCATCACCAAGTTCAGAAAAAGTTCATCTCGACTTGTTGTAGAGAAGAAACAGTGCCTCAGGGAAACTACATTTGGGTGATCCATCATGCGCATTAACTGCAGTTCCCGATTTTTGTATCGCCTGTCCTGCAAGACCTTCTTTATGGCCACTGCCTCTCCGGTCTCCAAGCACTTTGCCTTTGTTTAAGGTCCCCAAGAGTGTGAAGCAATATGAGATTACTTAACAACGTGAAAATCAAAGAAGGAACATAATCACCTCAAGGTTAATATTCCTTTACTTATCCTTACCTGGAAAACAATTCCAAATGATCCAGTGCCAACAACACGTTCGGCCATGTAACTGATAGTCTGCAAGTGCCATTAGAGCTCAAAATTATGAAGAATAAAAGAAATGGAAACCCATGCAAGTTATTGTAAATCTTAAGCATTCAATTTTATTTAACCATGATATATATATATATATATATATATATATATATATATATATATATATATATATATATATATATATATATATATATATATATATATATATATATATATAAAATACTCCAAATTATTCAAAACTGTACCTTTAAAGGCCAAGAATGAGAACCAAAGACAATCATTCATAGAAGGGGGAGATAAAATTTAAATTTAAAAAACAAAACAAATTAATATGCACGTGGAGGAAATATGCCAACTTCTAGCTAACAAAAGGTATTATAATTTTGGATGGATCCTTATTGGAAAGGTTTACCAAGTTTATATTCAGTACAAACGAAATTCTTAAAAATTAAATCTGGAAGATGAAAAGGTTAGAATGTCCGCACTCGTTTAGGTTCACCATTTTTGCCACCAATTGTGGTTGATATTATGTGACCAGTGAGTCCATGTGCCTCATTACCCTCTGCGACGGGAGCAGACATTTCCTGCAATTTACACCAGTAAACAAAATATTTAATGTGGTAAATCAGATTTCTTAATACAGAAATAGAATAGAAGACTCTTCTTCACACAATATCCGTAATTGCTTGTGGAGTTATTTAATGTAATTGTCTTAATAGCAATTATCACCAATAATTAGGTTAAAAACAGTTATTTAACATGCCAACCTCATATGACTACGGACAGACAAGTATAAGTTGGTCGGACATACTATAGTCAATCTATGCCCGACTCAACAAAGTCATCAGTGGACATATATACATATTTACATTTTACATAAACAGCAATTTAGCAGACAATACTCTGGTTTGGACACCTACACGAATGGTGGTTGATTAAAAGTTTTATATGATACTAGAAAAACATAGATAGGGATAGATAGTCACCAATCAAATGGGCGAAGTTGAAGATAGGCAAAGTGTAAAGAGCTCAAAGGTAATAAGGTATGTGCACAGGCAAAGTTCAATCAGGTTACCAAGGTCCACAAGAAAGCATCAAATGCCAAAATGCATTGATATAATTTATGAGACAAGACAGAGAGAGAATCTAAGAACACTTATTTCCTGAAGCAAACATAAATCGTTTGATCAACAATCCACCAGCAACTCAAGGAAACCCCATGTTAAGTAAGGAACCCAACATCTAATAGAAAAACTATACAGGAAGTAATATAGAATCAACTTTAAAAGAATCCATGATATTGCTAAAGCCATTTTAATTTCACGGGAAATTATGGATTAAGTGAAAGCAATCTGGCCTTTTTGAACAAAAATATAACATCAATAGCCTCAAGGTTTTAAACGGCAACTTCAAGGTTTCTGGAGTGATTGTAATCGAAAATGTGGCCACATTGACTGCAATAATAAAGAAATACAGGAAAATCAATAATTTAAAACCTTGATTGTATTAGGAAAAATATGAAAAAATAAATTGGGAGGTAAATTGTGATATATTCAAACCCATTAAGTGTCTGAAAAAAAAACTCTGCAAGTGAAAAAAACCAAGGAGTCGGATGACAAACTCAGGTAAACCAACTTGACGTTCGGGTAAGTGCCTAGTCAGACTCTCTCTCTCTCTCTCTCTCTCTCTCTCTCTCTCTCTCTCCGCCTCTCTCTCTCTCTCTCTCTCTCTCTCTCTCTCTCTCTCTCTCTCTTGTTTGAAGAAATAAAAAGCGCAAATTATTAAAGAACAGGATTCCACATTTTCACTTCACTCCATTCCGTTTCTCTTTTCTGGACCACCAAACCGAAAGCTCCTCAAACTTCAATTTTTCAACACTAAGATCTCAGCTCAACCTTGAAAGCGCAGCAAAATCCAAACATTAACAATAGCAAGAACAATATGTCCATGCTTACGAAATTTCCAATTCCATAAGCCAACAAAGTAAAAGCCATTCCTTGAAGGCAACGTTATAAACATTCCGGCGACCTCCAACGAGCAAAACCAATGCCGGAAACGAGCAGATCGCAGTAAGCTGCGTTCGTCCGGAGGCATGTCCAGCGGATCAATGACGATCCGAGGACCATAAACGGCGCCGTTGCGCACACTGAGGAAATGGCCGAGAGCGGAAATTACCTTATTGGAGGCGGCGTCAGAGCCGTCGCGAGAGTCCACTTGCATAGGGTCATTCTCCGCCTGCGGCAGCTGTTGCGGCGGAGTTGCCACTTGCGGTGGTTCAAGCTGTTGCTGCGGCCCCAGCGGCATAGAGGCCATGTGAGAAAGAAGCTCCACACACAATACACACACTCTTTTGCTTCTCTCTCTAAAATACACTTTCTCTCTCTACTTCCTCTCTCTCTCTTTGTGTTTTGCTGGAATACTGGTGCTTGGTCTTGGACCAGGCTTTGGAGTATATAAAAGGTAAGAGAGTGTGATATTAATGTGTCTATGTGTCTTTTCTCAAGCGCGTGTGTTAGAGAGTGAAGAGCACGCTTCGGCGGTAGCCGTAAGATGATATTTCTGTGTAATCTGGTGTGGCAAGATTTACCTGTGAAATGTGGTCCTTGGGCGACGTGGCAAATCAAAGGGACAGAAGGATCATATGGAACTTGCAATGTGGCATTTAAGGAAATACGTATTAAGAAGTAGTAATGTTGACGTAATGCGAACATAAAATACTGAAGTTTAATACTCTTTTCATTAATTAAGTCAGACTTCTACTTGGTTGGTGAGTTTAGTTTGTTGAGTTTGGGTTATAATAATAATTCTTTTAATGTGTAAAATCTATGTAACAAACCTTCCAATTTAAATAATTGCTTTCCTTTTATGGATAAATGAGTCTCTTTTATTTAATTTTTTATCCGATAAATTATTAGCTGCTTGACATTTTTCTTTTAAATTACAGAATTAGTAAAATAAATAATATAATTTTTTGTAAGTAATTAACGTTACGTGTTTAGTGAAGACTTCAGTGAACATTAATGATGATAATTTTCGGTAAGTAAATGTCATTCAAAATTGCGTTTACTTTTTTCAGAAAGAACTATTATATGGAGAAAAATATTTTGAATAAAGATAATAAGAAAAAGAAAAACTGCTGAGAAAACGGAAGCGGCAAATCCTCATCCTTGCGTTATTTAATTTTTAAAATAAATAACTCATATTCTTACAACAATTACAATTTTTTTATGTTGTTTTTTCCATCTACAATTTGGTAAAAGAATTTGTTATGATATTGTAAGGAATTATTTTAGTGAGAAGTTTTCTATTAATTGATAAAGTTATTTTTAATGTGTTGATGACTGTTTTTTTATTTACTTGTGGACTTATTCTTAATTAACATTGCTTGAAAAATTCCTAATTAGATTAGCATAAGTTTTTTAATATAAAAGTTCGGCAAAAATAATGGAGATTGTGTTAACTTAAAAATAATTAATTCCATGCTCAATAAAAAAAACAATTTTAATTTTGACGACCATAATAAAATAAATCATTTTTTTCTAACACTTATTACTTATAAAGATTAAAAACTTATGAATTAAAATAAAATAACGAAAAAGTTATGACTGGGTGACTAACCAAAATCAAGTCAACAAAGCTTGGATTGAGGGAGATTGTTAATTTGGTTCAAGCTGAACTGATGAGAAAATATGTAAAAAAATATATAAATATAGGAAACAAAAATATGTAAACCTTCATACTCTTATTCTTAAGTAAATTTTGAGTTTATATAATTATATATAATCAAATTTTGCTTTCATAAATTTATAAAAGTTAAAATTCGTTATTCAACAAACATAACTTTTTTTCACAGATCATTTTAAATTCACAGATCACAAATTATTTCTTCCAAACACATTAGGAGAGAAAACATCTTCTGAAAGAAATTAACATATTCAAAATGCGTTTAATTTTTTTGGAAGAATGATGTAAAAGGGTGAAAAATATTGAAGATGACGAAGTATTTTTGGATAAAGATCACACGTATAAAGTATAGGATTAATATATATAAGTTTTATGAGTAATTAATGTTGTTAAATATACGTTTACTTTTTGGGAAGAACAATAATATAAGGGTGAAAAGTTGAACGGAGATAATAACATCATGACGTACACACAAAGAAAAACAGACTGAAAAAATCATTCAGAAATAGTAAATACGAAGGCTATATAAAGACATAACACAAAAATGTTATTAAATATACATTTACTCTTTTTAGAAGAATATGATATTACGATGAAAAAACGCAAGGAAATGTTATTAAATATTCATTTTTCTTTTATTTAGAAGTATAATGTTATAGGAATGAAAATTACCAATACCTTATAAACTACTTAAAAGAGTTGTTTTATTTTAAACTTAGTTTTTTTAATATAATATTATTATTAAAACTCACATTCTTTTCATTAATGTCTAAATATTTAGATTGATAAGAAAAAACTAAAATACTATTAACAATTTATGATAGTTTTAATTTAAAATATTCCATTCATTAACCTAAAATTAAAAAAAAAGTAGCTATATATAAGTTAATGTTAAAATCAACTTCTTATAATTTTTTAAAATATTATTAATTAGGAGATGTAACATCCCATTTCAAACAGTGTATATATATATATATATATATATATATATATATATATATATATATATATATATATATATATATATATATATATATAAATTTAGGAAAATCACAAAACATTAATTTCACAGTAGTTAATTTGGAATGAAAATAATCTCACACAACAAACTTTCTCTCCACATAATAGTTTCCATTGCAATTGTGGATGAGATATGCAGCAAGTCATTAAACCAGAAATGGCATAAACTCGAAAGGTTAGAAGATTAAGAAATGCGTAACATGAAAGGAAAATGCATGCGCATATGTATAAAAGTAAAATCTTGATAAGGATCATCATATCTTTATATGCTTTTTATAATTGAAGTTCCAACTCCTATTACCAATAAGTATATTTGAGTTCTCTACATTTAAATAAATGAGATAAGTAAAATAAAAAATAGAAATACTTACAATCATTCATGATTAATTGGTATCTAATCTTTTCATGAATATTAACAATTTTAATAATATTTAAATGTTAAGTTTTGGGCATTAATTTAATCAATCGTTACACCTTTAATTATGTGTTCAATTTATTAATTTAGTTATAATGTGGGATGTATTTTTGCTTTATTAATTTTAATGATTATTGATAGAAATACTTGTTGCATAAGTGTTTACTTTGTTTATAATGACACAAAATAATAAAATTATAATTACAAAGTTATTTTACTTTTAAAAAATGGTTAAATTTAAAGAAAATGACAAAAATATTGTCACTTAAAGAATGAAATTGATAAATTAACTATTTTAACTTTAAAAATATAGTTATTTATTAAAAGGTAAAATTGTAAAACAAATATATAACTAAAGGTGAATTCTTTTATATAATGTAATAGATAACAATTACATACACTAAATTCATGATTTATTATTTGTAAAATGTTGAAATAAAAAAAAATTATGTATTGTATGATTGTATGATCATTTCCTTGTATATTGTATGAACTTTACTGTCATCACGTGACTAGCCTAACAGTTAAGATATCAAACTATAAATATAGGTTTGCGATAAAGAAATAACCTTCTGTTTGATCGAACAGAGTGAAAGATGAACTACAATAAGAATGAACACTTGAACATATAGAATTTAGAAGACTTACAACTCAACCCATAACCGATTGAGTTATGATATGTTGTAAAATAATAATTTATTGTAAAAGAAACATTGGATTTGAACATGGGCAACGTTTAAAAGTGCAAGCGTTAAGTTTTTTTTATTTATTATTTATTATTGCTAGAAAAACGTTCTTTGGTGTAACTTTATTTATTATTCATTATTGTTGGCAACGGTCTTTAACTAAGTTTCTCACATAGGGGGCTGCCTCACGCTCTATAAATAGAGAGTTTTCTGCATTCCAAAACACACAACAAAAAAAGTTTTCTCTTCCCTTCTCTAAAGGAAAAGTTTATGTTACCTCTTTAGTTTTCTTTCTTTTGTTATTATCCCTTTATCTTGGGTTTATTCTTTTACTCCTTTTAGAAGTCCTTGTGATTCTGAGATCTCCATAAATTTCTACGAAGTTCTTGTTATATCCTGGGTAACTTGTGCAATACACCGCAGATAAGTCCTTAAGGACAGTAAAATTACACGCCTCAGAAAATATTGTTCATGATTTTGTTAGCAATTTCTACTACAATCTTAAGGACTTATGGTTGACATCAACAACTAGATTTTAGAAAGTCAAAAAATTGATTTCGGAACTCAGACATTATTTATGAAACCACTTTCGGACGTGTCAAAAGTTGAGGTCTTCTCTAAATAAAACTTATGGCGCTAGCAAGAACGTGTGTCCACCCTTTTAGACATGTATGAAGTTGTTGTTGCTCTTTCATCTCTGAAGCTCGACTCCGGTATCCCTTCAAACTCAAAACTAGATTGGATTTACAGAACAAGGTATGCCGACACACTTTACTTAGTGCACTTTCTAATGATTTGTTCGATGTGTATTGTTCCTACAAGGAAGCAAAAGATATTTGGGACTCTTTGATTCTTAAATACACCGCCAAATATGTTGTTAGATAAAGATTTATCACAAAGAATTACTATCGCTGGGAAATGATTGAAGATAAGGATATAAAAACTCAAATCAATTAGTACCACAAGTTCCTAGAAGATATCAAAGCGGAGAATATTCCTCTACCAGATGAATATGTTTCAGAACTTTTGATCCGAAAATTGTCGCAATCTTAGACAAACTACAAACAATAGCTGAAACATAGACACAAGCAGATGTCGCTTCCAGAGCTTATCACACACATAATTATTGAAGATACCCAAAGGAAGGAGTAGGATACTGCAAGGGCTAAATCTTTATCTACAAAAGAAATTATGATAGAAGTCAATCCAACTCTCAAAAGGTACAAACACAAGCTTGATCACAAAAAGAAAAATAATTTTTGAAAATCTTATCCCAATGGATCTAACCTCACCTTTAGGAAGAAAGGAAATTGATTCGTATGTGGAAAGTCAGACCATCATGCACCATAGTGCAGACATAACGTAAGAAACGACAATCCTCTTAAGGCAAATATAGCCGAAGAAGATGACATCATTGTTGCGATCGTTTCTCAAGTAAATCTGATGACCAATGTGAGCAAATGGGTGGTAGACTCTCGAGCTACCAGGCATATATGAGCAAACAAAAGTATCTTTATGTAAGAGATGGAGAAGAACATGTGTACTTCGGTGATTCCAAGACAACTCCTGCTTTAGAAAAAGAAAAAGTTTTTCTTAAACTCACATCTAGGAAGACTCTAGCCTTGAGTTTGCATATGCCCTCTATCAGGGTTAATTTAATCTTTGTATCAATACTGGGAAAAGCGAGGGTTAAAGTGTCATTTGAATCTGACAACATTGTTATGAAAAAAAATAAAGTTTTTTGTGAGAAAGGAATATTGTGGTCAAGGACTCTTCATACTGAATGTTTTTGAAATTATTAATGAATCAAGTTCTTCGGCTTACATTGTTGACTCCTATGATATATGGCATGCTAGATTAGGACATGTGAATTCCTTATATATTTTGCAATTATAGCAACTAGGATTAATTAATATGCATGATAAGCAAAGTTTAATGGAGTAGTTGAGAGAAAGAATAGAACTCTTAGAGAAATGATGAATGTCATGCTTATTAGTTTCGGTGCACTTGATAGATAACATTTGGGGAGAAGCCTTGCTTACTGCATGTTTTTTACAAAATAAAATACCTAAAAAAAAAACTGGTAGAACTCCTTATGAGTTGTGGAGAGGTTATCAACCTAACCTTAAATATCTAAGAATGTGGGGGTGCCTAGCTAAGGTGATGTTACCCGATCCAAACAAGAAGAAAATAGCCTCTAAAACATCTGATTGTGCATTCTTATGTTATGAAGAACATAATGTTGCCTATAGGTTTCTGGTTCTTAAAAGTGGTGTGATTGAGCGTAGCACTATAATGGAGACAAAAAATGATGAGTTTTTTTAACATGTTTTTCCCTTAAAGGTTAGTGAGACATCTGATCCTATCGATAATAATAGTGATACCTTGAATGAGGATTTGAGAAGAACTCAAAGACAAAGAAAATAAACTTCCTTTGGAGTGACTTTTATAATTATCTCGTTGATAATGATCCAACCATCTTTGTAGAGGTTACTAGTGCTCCTGATGCAAAACAGTGGGATAAGGCCATTAGGATTTAATTTTAATCAATCAAGAAAAATAATACTTGGACTTTAGTATATTTGCCTAAAGGAGCAAAGTTCATTGGTTGTAAGTAGATCTTTAAGAAAAATATCACCTTGATGGATCTGTAGAGAAGTATAAGGAAAGATTAGTAGTAGAAGGACCCAACATAGATTACTTTAGTACCTTTGTCCTTGTGACTAGGATTTCCTTCATTCGAGTGTTGTTAGCTCTAGCATCCATCCATAAACTAGTTATACACTAGATGGATGTTAAAACAACCTTTTTGAATGGTGATTCGAAGGAAGAAATTTATATAACTCAACCTGAAGGGTGTGTTGTACCTGGTTAAGAGAATAAAGTATGCAAACTTTAAAAATCTTTTATGGCTTGAAGTAAGAACCAAAATAATGGCATGAAAAACTTGATAATATATTGCTATATGATGGGTTTTCACCTAATGATGCTGATAAATGTGTGTACTCTAAATCTGAAAAATGGTGATTATGTCATTATATGTTTGTCTGTGGATGACATGTTAATTTTTAGTACATGCAATGATATTGTCGCTAGCTAGAACTAAATTGTTTCTAGGATCAAATTCTGAAATGAAAGATATGGGTGAAGCCAATGTGATTTTAGGTAATAGAATCATAAGGAAGGGAGACAATATATTACTATCTCAACTACAAAACATTGAGAAACTTCTTAAGAAGTTTGGGTTTTATGACTTTAAACTAGTGAGTACCCCTTAATTCTAAATTAATGAAAAATAAAGGAGAATCTATTTTTCAGCCTCAGTATGCCTAGATAATCGAGATCTTACTACACTTCATGAGCTTTTATAGACCTGATATTGCTTAAGCAGTAAGTAGAATGAGTAGGTACACTCAATGTCCAAATCAGTAATATTGGGATGCACTTGCTAGGCTTATGAGATACTTAAGAGGTTCAATGGATTATCCCATTGAATATAGTGGATTTTCCGCTGTAGTAGAAGGTAGAATGATGTTAACTGGATCTCTTATTCATATGAGACAATATTTACTAGTGATTATGTATTCACACTTGAGGGTGGTGCAATTACATGGAGATCATCAGCCAGACAAACAATTATTGCAAGATCAACAATGGAATCTGAGTTTGTTGCTCTTAAGATGGTTGGTAATGAAGCTGAGTGGTTGAAGAACTTCTTAGCAAACATTACACTAAGAATTAAACCAACCACATTAGTGTTAATACACTATGATTGCCAATCGGCAATAGCTATAGCTAAAAACAAGAATTACAATGAAAAGAATAGACATATACAATTGAGACACAATTTGGTGAAGTGACTACTAAAGAGTGGAACTATTTCCATTGATTATGTGAAGTCAAAACAGAATCTAGCAGATCCTCTAACAAAACTCCTAGGAAGACAAATTATATTAGAAACATTGAGGGAAATGAGACTTGAGCCAGTTGGAAACAAACAAGTGATGATAATTCAACCTTTGTGATTGAAGATCCCATGAATAAGGTTCATATAGGTAAAAACAAGTCACTTGTTAGTTCTCATAGCACTAAATTGATTATAATCAATTATATTCATTCCTATAGTGTGTGTGAAAGTGCTAGAAACTACATATGAGAGGTTAAATTTGTCATTAAAATTCTATATGGTGAAAGAATTTTAGCTTAAACAAATTTTTTAATTATTTTCATATCCCTTATGGGTGGTGTATGATTTGTAGCATACACTTGATGAAATCACCTATATAAGTGTCGAGTGAGACTGCTTGCATGAGATCTTGGCATGATCTCTAGAGCACTCATGAATAGCAGACATGCACATGACCTAATAAGCACAACACAATGATAACAACAATGATTGTGGGAATGTATTGTGATTGATAAACCTCAAACACACATCAAGTGTCTTTGGTTCATATAGTTTGCTATACCAACTACACCATGTGTTAAGTTTATTGATCTAAGACTGGTTCATATAGATCAGCTCTGATGCATTACAACCTATGAAACCCAAGATAAAAGTTTCTTATCTTTCTTTTAATCTTTCTTTAACCATCAGAACAAATATTTGCGCTATTGCTTTAAATACAATCATTTTCCGAGTTTACAAGAAGATTACATCTTTGAAAAATGATTACCTACAAAATGGAAAATCACTTTTGAGACGAAACTATTTGGATCAAAGATCTTTTCTATTTTCTTTCTTTTACAATATGTGAGGGATTGTTGTAAAATAATAATTTATTGCAAAAGAAACGTTGGATTTGAATGTGGGAATTTCAAAAGTGCAAACGTTTAGTTTTTTTATTTATTATTTATTATTGTTGACAAAACGTTCTTTGGTTCAATGTTCAGTTATTTATTTATTTATTATTCATTATTGTTGGTAACGGTCTTTGACCAAGTTTCTCACTTAGGGGCTGTCTCATGCTCTATAAATAGAACATTTCTCACACAACAAAGAAAGTTTTTTCTTCCTTCTCAAAATGAAAAGTTTATTCCACAAGTTATCTTCTTAGTTTTTCTTCCTTTCTTTTCTTATCCTCCTTTTATCTTGGGTTTATTCTTTTACTTTCTTTAATTTCCACTAGTTCTGGAAATTTCTAAGAAGTTCTTGTATCTTAAGGCACTTACGCAACTACGGATAAGTCTTCAAGGACAGTGAAACTACACATCTCAGAAAATTTTTACTACATGATAATCCTAAACATTTTTTTTAGTTTATTTTCAATTACATGATTTTATATACTTGTATAAATCTAACCAGATGATGGAATTACAATTCATCTCAATAAGCAAATGAAAATTTATCTTTATCTTCTTATCTAATAATTATAAAATTTTTATCTCATTTTCATCTTAATGATAACAAATTTATTAATTTTTTTCCATACATGTCTCTATTATTTTAAATATTAATTAAATAATTTTTTTTCACTACAATCTCAAAGAAGTGTGATATTACTGATGATGATTTGATGTCAAAAGAATTATATATAATAAAAATCGTTGAACACAATTGAAATATTTTTATGTGAACAAAATACATAATAAATAAAAATATTAAAGAAAAGTAAAAATAATTTGTCCTTAAAAACTATTTAATGTAGTGAAATTGAGGTTTGTATTTCTTCCAATACAATACATCATTTGAATAAAATTATATACTAAAAAAGAAAAATGTATAATCAAATTTATAGAAAGAAGGAAAAGTAAAATATCAATGAACCAACCTTGTAAATATTGAATAAGTTAAACAACAATAGAAAGAAAAACGAAAAATTATGCGAAAAAAATAAAATTTTTCCAAATAAAAAAAATCTATATAAAAAGAGAAATATAAATAAATTATTACATTACAAGTGTTTTAATAATTTAAAATGGCACATGTAACAAATTTTGACCAATAACTTTAGCGGAACCAAAATAATATACTCAAAATTTATAGGTTTAATTATTATCATTAATACAATAAAAATTAATACATTTAATTTACCAATATAAAAAATAATAATACATACAAAATAAATCATACACATCTAAGGATTATTTTACTGATAGCTTCCCTTTTATCACTTTTAAAAAATCAATCTATTCATTTTTTGTTGATCAATATACTTAATTTTTAAAGAAAAAAAATTTAAGATTAAACAAATAATTTATCATAATCTAATAAAAAATTGACAACTACTAAAACAAAAATCTATTATAATCAAATCACAATTAAAAAATACTTTTAGAATAAAAATAACAAATTTGTGTTTTTCCGTTGTAACTATCAAGGACAGTTACGTTGTTTTAATTAGTTAGTTTTTTAATTTGTAAGTTTAAGTTAGTTTTTCCCGTTTTCCCTTTTCTTGAACCATATATAAGCAGTAGAACGAAAATAAGAAACTCATGTTTTCAGGAACTTACAGAAATAATAAAAGGATACATTTTACTTACCGTGTTTACTGTGCTGATCATCTTTTCCTTCTTCGCCGCCGACCGTTGCTGCCCCCACCGGAAGTTCTCGCCGTCGTCCTCTCTGGAAACCTCCGGATGCTCCGTTCTCTCTCTTCTCACACGAAAACGCGTTTTGACACAAATGAGGCTGCAGATTTGTGAGAAGCGTTTTGTGGTTTCTTGGACTGAAGCCAATTGGGCTGTCAACTTTAAGTGCACAGTGTTGGGCTGAGTTTAATATGGTATCAGAGCAGGTCTAGTGCCTGCTCTGCTTCCGTTGCTCGCTGCTTCCACTGATCTTGAAAGCTTCTTGAAAGATTTTTTTTTTCTGGGCCTCTTCATGGAACAGGTGGATCAATCATCCAACCCAACTAGCCCCTTCTATTTGCATCCAGGAGAAAATCCTGGTCTCACCTTAATCACTCAAGTCTTAAACGACAACAATTACTCCTCATGGAGCAGGAGCATGCGACGTGCCTTGCTTTCCAAGAACAAGATTAAGTTCGTTGATGGTACGATAAAGAAACCGCAAAGAACGGATCCCCAGTTTGATGCCTGGGAGAGGTGCAACATGATGATCTTATCTTGGATAACAAAAACTCTCTCCCCTGAGATAGCGGAAAGCGTCATATACGTGGAAGAAGCCAAAGAACTATGGGATGAACTGAAAGAACGTTTTTCTAAAGGGGATTATTTCAAGATATCTGACCTACTTCAGGACATACACTCCATCAAACAAGGAGAAAGAGGAGTCAGCCAATTTTTCACTGATCTTAAAATTTTATGGGAAGAACTTGAGTCTTTAAGACCCATACCCACATGCACGTGTCCTACTCCTTGCAACTGTGAACTTTCCAAATGCTCCTTGAAGTACAGGGAAGTTGAACATGTTATTTGCTTTCTAAAAGGTCTAAACGATTCCTACAGCACTGTCAGGACACAGATCCTACTAATGGACCCTCTTCCCAACATCAACCGTGTTTTCTCTCTTATTATGCAACAAGAGAGGCAAGAAAAGCAAGTCTCTACTGAAATTAAAATTTTGGCCAATAGTGTTAACAGAAGCAGCTCCTGGAAGCCAGATCAGAATTGGAAAAATTCAGGGAATCAAGGAAGATTTCCTGGATTTCGTGGACAAGGAAGAGGTAGAGGCAGAAACCCCAATCATGGAAAGCAATGTTCCTTTTGCAACAAAATGAATCACACAGTGGACGAATGCTATTCTAAGCATGGATTTCCCCCTTGGTACAAAAAGGGGGGTAACAGCTCTGAAAAGGGAAATGACTGGAGCTCTGCTAATGTTTGCCCAAATAGCAATGGGACTGAAGGGGTTCAAAACATTCAGCAGACCAATAACGGCAACATTCTTAATTCTCTTACCAATGAGCAAATGCAGAAATTAGTTAGAATGATAGACAAAGGTGATGAATCTAACCACAAGATCAATCAAGTCCAGAGGAACAACACTAAAAATGAAAAAGGTAATCTTTCCTGGATTTTAGATACTGGTGCCACTGACCATGTCACGCATGATAAAACAACCTACACTACCTTTTATAAGATCAAACCTGTCTTTATCAAACTTCCTAACAAAACCATAATTACTGCCGAGTACGCTGGCACTGTGCATTTTGCAAAAGAGTTTATCATTTTTAATGTCCTTTATATTCCTGATTTTTGTTTCAATCTCATTTCTGTCCAAAAACTTATTCAGGATTTAAACTGTAGCCTGACCTTTTCTTCTAAGACTTGTCAGATAAGGGAGAACAATACTTTGAGGATGATTGGATGTGCTAACTCTTGGGGAGGTCTCTATTATCTACAAGCTTTCTCAAAACCCAATTCAAGATGTAGTACAAACTCTGTTTTTTCTTTTAAAAGTGCTGATATTAATCTATGGCATGTTAGGCTAGGCCACCCAGGACAAAAGGTTGTAAAACAATTATGTGAGAAGTTTCCTTACATCAAAATAGGTGCTGATGTAGTTTGTGACACTTGTCATTATGCTAAACAGCACAAATTACCTTTTACTAAAAGCATTTCTCTTACTAATGCATGCTTCGATCTTATACACTGTGACATATGGGGTCCCCTCAAAACTGTTTCTGTTCATGGGCATAGATATTTCCTCACTATAGTAGATGACTACAGTAGGCATACATGGATTTTTCTAATGAACAACAAAGGACAAACTAGAGATTTACTGCAAAACTTTATTATTAAGATCAAAAACCAATTTGACAAAATGATTAAGATTGTTAGATCTGATAATGGACCTGAATTCAGTTGCATGAAATTTTATGATTCACATGGAATTATACATCAAAAGAGTTGTGTTGAGACACCTGAACAGAACTCTGTTGTTGAAAGAAAGCACCAACACATTCTGAATGTGGTCCGTAGTCTCTTATTCCAATCCAACATACCTAGTACTTACTGGTCATATGCTGTGGGACATGTTGTTTACCTAATAAATAGATTACCCACTCCCATTTTAAATAACAAGACCCCTCATGATTTGTTGTATAATCTTCCTCCCACTTATTTAGATTTAAGGTCCTTTGGGTGTTTGTGTTTTGCTTCCACTCTTGAGAATAACAGAAGTAAACTTGATCCAAGAGCTAGGAAAGGTATATTTCTAGGATATAAACCTGGTATGAAGGGCTATATTGTTCTTGACTTGAATACCAGGGAACTTCTCATAAGCAGAAATGTGGTGTTCCATGAAAACATCTTCCCTTACCAAAGCCAGCAAAGAAATGATGAAGATATAGACAATGAAGGTGACAAGGCTGACACTCTCAACGATCTGCTGGGAAACCAGTATGCTGAATCCAATGCCACCAATGAAGAACAAACACAACAGGCTTCTGATAATGAAGAAAATGACCATGGTACCAGAAGCAATCAGGAGGTTCGTGAGCAAAGGAGATCTCAGAGGACTAGAAAGACACTGGAATATCTCAAAGACTATGTTCATCAGGTCAATCAATCCTTAACTGTGAAGAACAATTTTAAAACTCCTTACCCGATTTCCAATTCATTATGTTGTGATAATTTGACAGAAAAACACTTGAGATATACCCTAGCTGTCACTGGAAATAAGGAACCTCAATCCTATAATCAAGCTAAGGAAATGACTGAATGGGTGGAAGCCATGGAAAGAGAAATTAAAGCTTTACAAGATAACAAAACTTGGGATTTAGTTCAACTTCCTTCAGGAAAAACCCCTATAGGGTGTAAATGGGTGTACAAGACCAAGTATAAAGCAGATGGTAGCATTGAAAGGCTTAAGGCTCGATTGGTGGCAAAGGGATACACCCAACAAGAAGGAATTGATTATCTTGATACTTTTTCACCTGTGGCCAAGTTAACCACTGTCAGACTTCTCATTGCTCTAGCTGCTTCACACAATTGGTTTTTACATCAACTTGATGTTGATAATGCTTTCTTACATGGAGATCTCAATGAAGAAGTCTAGATGGAACCACCCCCAATTCTAAACATTCAAAAGGGACAGGTTTGCAAGCTAAGTCTCTATATGGTCTAAAACAGGCCAGTAGACAATGGTTTGAAAAATTGTCTACTTTTCTAATATCTGCAAATTTTATCCAATCAAAATTTGATCATTCTCTGTTTATAAGAAAAACACCTACGAGTTTTACTGCTTTGCTTGTGTATGTAGATGACATTGTTTTAGCAGGAAATTCTATGATGGAAATCAACTGCATAAAAGAGTTACTTCACCAAAGATTTCACATAAAGAATTTAGGGGAACTCAAGTATTTCCTTGGGTTGGAAGTGGCCAGATCTAAAAAAGGGATCCACTTATCCCAAAGAAAGTATGCTCTCGACATACTTGAGGAGACTGGAATGCTTGGATGCAAACCCTCTACTACTCCTTTTCTAAGTGACACATGCCCTCTGTATAAAACAGACAGCTACCTTGATGATCCTACTCTCTACAGAAAATTGATAGGGAAGCTTCTTTACCTTACAAATACTAGGCCTGATTTATGTTTCACAATTAATTTGCTTTCGCAATTTATGCAAAACCCTACCAGTTATCACTATCGTGCTGTCCAACACATTCTCAGGTACATCAAGTCCGAACCATCTCAAGGATTATTTTTTGCTGCTGATTCTCGTATGCAACTAAAGGGCTTTAGTGACTCTGATTGGGCCACTTGTCCCAACACTCGAAGATCCACCACAGGCTTCTGTGTCTTCCTTGGATCGTCTCTCATTTCCTGGAAGTCTAAGAAGCAGAAGACGGTCTCCAGGTCTTCCACAGAAGCTGAATACCGTGCTCTTGCTACCACTGTATGTGAAATACAGTGGCTTCGTTACCTTCTACAGGACCTTCAGATAGAAGAATCCGGAACCCCTATTTTATACTGCGACAACAGGTCTGCGAGACATATTGCTCATAATCAGAGCTTTCACGAACGCACCAAGCACATCGAGCTCGACTGCCATGTCGTTCGTGAGAAGATACAAGAGGGCCTTCTTCATCTCCTTCCCATTCGATCCGACGAGCAACTGGCTGACATCTTCACTAAATTTTCGCACCGCGTCCAGTTCAGAACGACTGTTCCCAAGCTTGGACTGATGAGTATATACCGTCCAGCTTGAGGGGAGGCTTTTGAGTTTTGTCGGTTTTCCGTTACTGTCACAAGGACAGTTACGTTGTTTTAATTAGTTAGTTTTCTAATTTGTAAGTTTAAGTTAGCTTTTCCCGTTTTCCCTTTTCTTGAACCATATATAAGCAGTAGAACGAAAATAAGAAACTCATGTTTTCAGGAACTTACAGAAATAATAAAAGGATACATTTTACTTACCGTGTTTACTGTGCTGATCATCTTTTCCTTCTTCGCCGCCGACCGCCGCTGCCCCCACCGGAAGTTCTCGCCGTCGTCCTCTCTGGAAACCTCCGGATGCTCCGTTCTCTCTCTTCTCACACGAAAACGCGTTTTGGCACAAATGAGGCTGCAGATTTGTGAGAAGCATTTTGTGCTTTCTTGGACTGAAGCCAATTGGGCTGTCAACTTTAAGTGCACAGTGTTGGGCTGAGTTTAATAAACTACTAAAACAAAAATCTATTATAATCAAATCACAATTAAAAAATACTTTTAGAATAAAAATAACGAATTTGTGTCAAATTTTCGTTTTTTTTCGTATGAATATAATTTGTGAAAAACAATAAAATATCAATAAATATTTTTTATTATACTTGATTTTATGTTGTATTATTTATTTTCATTAAATGTTATGCTTTACAAAAGAAATAAAGAGACACCTATGATTTCAATCAATTTGTAATATATATTACATATAATTTAAAAAGTTTCAAGAAAATTTGAAAATTCATAACATATATACGTATAAAATGAACAATTTTAAAATATTTTAGGTAGACAAATATAATCATACCTGCTCTCATTTTTATCCTTAATTTAAAAATCCGATATGATTTTTACTAATTAATACAATTATATTTATAAAACTGAAGACAAAAATTTCGACAAAAGATAAAGAAACCCGTTCACCCACTTGTGTATTCATCCGTTCATCTACACATAAATAGAAATTTAGGGTGACAGCTATACTTTACCAATTCGAGAGAAATTGGAATAAATAAAACCAAAATGTTTGAGGATGAGAAGTACATATACGTACAACTGCAACCATTCAAATACCATTCGAAGTCAATAAAGTACCAAATGAGAAGTATTTGTAAGTTTCAACTTTTGTCATATCAATGTTTCAAATATGTACTCTGCCGTATAAATATACTGCAGTACCCTTATACTGGATAATTAAAGATTTCAAAATAAAATAATTTATGCAGTAAAATAATTTTCATTATTAATTATTATTATTATTGACCAATCAGTAAACAACATTATAAAATTAATATTTTTTACAATAATTATTGTGAGAGTGAAGTATTAAAAGCACACATACACACTTTTTCAACACATTCTTGTTAATACTTTCTTATCGCCTTTTAAAAATTAAGAAAATTAGGGAGTTTATAAACTCATCTAATTTTATAATTTTTAATAATTTCTTAAGGAATAAAACAAAACTTCCATAATACGTTCCTCGTACCGAACGAAACAAGAAACTGAGGATGTTCAATTGACAACCCTGCAATTACTTCTGATCTCACCAGCGGTTCCAGTGAGAGGAGTGATATGACCCATCTTGATCATGGCTTCACTAAAATCACGAAAAAACGCAGCATTATTGTCGCTGTAAATTCTCACCAAAGGGTCTTGAGAGCCACCATCGAAGAGCACTTGATCTGAGATGAGAAGGCCACGGCCAGCCACCAACTCGGAGAAGTAGTTGTTGTCGAAACGAATGGGAGTGAGGGAGTCCAGAGGGGACAAGTTGGTGTCCCCACCGGAGGAAGGGCAAATGCTTCTTCTTGACGCGGCGAAGCTAGTGTCGATGTTGGTTCCGTTGTAGATGCGAGCTCTGAAAAGCTGGCACTGCGCTTGGCCTATGCTGTGGCCGCCGGAGAGCACGGTGAGATCACGCGCGCTCAAGCCTTTGGCGTCGAAGGCGCTGGTGAGTGTGGGAAGGTCGGAGAACGGAGAAGGGAGTTGGGCGTTGGCTGCGCTTTCGCTTGCTGTTGTTGCGTCTCTTCGACCTAGAGCTACTGTCCATGAAGGTCCCCCAAGCTGCATTTCAGAATATTAGTTCTAGGTTACTATGATTTTATTTTTTTTCTTTAATTAGACATCATTCTAATTCAAAACTTTAACCTAATAAATTTATGAATTTTTCGTTAATGTTTAATTTTTTCATATTTATTTAATGTAAAATTTAAACTTACGTTTATGTTTTTATTTATTTCTTTTCTTTAGATATGAGCCTCTTGAAATATATTTTTTTATTTTATTTTATTCATGTTTGTGAACCTTTATTAAGAAGATTTTTCATACAATTTTTTTTATTTATTTGTGATCTCGTTTATCATAACTAGACATGCTTGATGAACTTTAGAAGACTTTTGATACAAATATCATATATTTATACGAGTCGATCATAAAAATAAATTTTAAATTTATACTATAGACGATTTTTTCAAGAAAAGATTATCAAAGAAAACACAATATTAATAAGACAAGAACTCAATCCAATAAAAAATATACACCATTTTTTATTTAAAAATTTAATACAATGTTTATGGTTTTATTTCTTGTAGTATTTAACTTTTTTATTTTTATTCAATATATATACTGACTTATTTTTTTCACCTCTTCCATCATTTGATCTAATATAAGCGTTTTTTTAAGAAATAATTGTTTGATTTTAATGTGATATCAGATAGATAAAACGAAACAGGGAGAAAATAGGGTTGAATTGTTGAGGAAAAGTGGTGAGTGAAAGCTAAAAATGGATGACACAGGAGAAGACAAAGGTTTGGTGGTACTTGTGTTTCTGAGGTTTTTAAAAGGGAAGATAATGAGTGGTTCTTCTCGAGAATGAGACAAGGCTGACACCACACTTTGATTGCATCAACCATTATCCCTTCTTCTTTTTTTCTTTTTCTCTTCATCAATTATTGTTCTGTGTCATGCATTCTTTTGGGGAAGAGGACCCCACCAAATTACGAGAGTTGACATGGTGATCGATTACGTGTTAGAGGAAACTAAATACCGAAAGTGGGGAACAAGGTTTGAAAACAAGCCCATGCCAAAAATCACATGTTAGGAAAAATACAAACATCAACTTAGCTTAGCTATGTATGTGCTTCTTATGAGAATGACTCAACCTTCCAATCTCATTCTAACGTTTCAATAATGGAAGAAGGAAAAACCCTAATGAAAGAAAGAGGAGAAGAGATGGCTCACCAGAACTACTCCATCTCTTGCTGCAAGTGCCAGAATATCAGCACAAGAGACAATGCCATTGCAACCAGCTTCAACCTTGGTTTTAATGGCATCTATCACTTCGTAACCCCTCACTGAATTTCTGTTTGGTGCTGCATTTTTCTCACCAACAAATGTGCCAGTGTCATCCAATAAAAGTGATGCATCGCAGCCCTGAAAATGTTACTAAGATTAAGCAAACCATGTATGCATAATGTTATTTTTACTCAAATTTAACATCATGTAAGTTTGAATGTTAAGTTACTTCTGCTAATATCAGTTTCACATGTTGTTACATATATATGTGTATGAAGTTAGATATAGAAGTGGTATTAAAGAAACAAGAAACTGTGCTCTTACATTCACAAAACAATCGTGGAAGAACAATCGGAGTATAGAGGCTCCAAGTCGAGCTTCTCCATTGATGGCTTGCTCCATTGAATTTCTGACAATGGTTTGAAGATTGGGACAAGTTTTATCGTAGAAGTTGGTAGAAAGCTGTGCATTGGTTGAAGAAGAAAGGAGAGAAAGAAGGAAGTGTGCAACAAAGAAGAGGGTACGTGAGAAGGATGTCATCTTTCAAGCTTTATTAAGCCACAAATAATGATTATTGTGTTGTGTTAGAGGTGAAGAGGGTATGCAATATATAGAATGTTGGTGCATGCAGACACAGCAAAATTTGGAAAAAAAAAAGTTCTACCAAATTTCAAATTTGGCTGCTCCATACATGCTTTACTTTAAATAAATAAATAAAAATTGGGGAGAAACCAATGAGATAAAATATCACAGTGCAATTGTTCTTAAAGGAAACACAGGATAAATTTAACATCAACCACAAGAATATATATTAGAAAGATTCGTTGCCAGTGAATATGGTTTAATCAGAGATAAATTAACACTTGTTCCAACTTAAAATTATGAAGTTTAATATTTAAAAAAAAATCTTTATATTAATTTTGATCACTGATATTATTTGGGTCAATTATCCTATTTAAGATATTGTTCGTTTTAGAACTTATCAAATTTTATCCTTAAAAAACCAGTAAAATTGAGAAGAGTATTTAAATTACATTTGTTCTTAAACTTCTTAAAGAGATTCAAACTATTAGAAGTGAAAAATTAATTTTCACACTTGAAGATTTTTTTCTTGAGACAACTTGGATGGCTGCAACTTCATCGGGAACAATCCTTTTAATACATTCATGAAAATTTTTGAACATTCTACTTTACATTCAATAAATCCACTAATAACAATGTCATAGTTTTAAGTAAATTTTAATGGAAAAGAATTACAAAAATTAGTAAGCAGTGTGAGACTTTACTATATAGTCAGTCATCTCATCACTAATATGCACATGATATACTGTTCCAAACCCCCTAATAAGAAAAACACGTGTTAAAAAAGAGCTTGTTATTTTCAAAAATTTACATTGATTTATATGACGACATCTAAATTTTATTATCTTTTCATTTATTACTTAATCATTATTTTATTTTAAATAACATCAATAAATATGTAACAGATTTTTCACATAATGTCTTTCACTTTAAGACACGAGTTTAAAATTTAACTCAATTTTTAAAAAAATTAAATTTTAAAGCAAGATTTTTATATCACTTGTATATTTTATTTTAGTCATATAATATGTTCTTACATATAGAAGACTCAATATCTTTAGTATAAAAGTAGATATTTGATGTTATATACGAAATTAATTTATAAAATGATGTTTTACAGTTCCCTTTATATACTATAACCAATGAGATTAATGAAGAAGACCATGATAAAATCGCATAAAGTATTCTTAATTTATATGAATGGTGCCTCTTTGGTTTTCCAACTTTTATCTTTATTTAGTTTATTATTATTTAATGAAAGAGGATGCATGATTGGTGTTACTTTACACGTCAGTAACATCTATAATTCATAATATAGTGAACGCAAAGATGAAGCAAAAAAGAAAGAACTTGAATCAGTCACCAGCCATAAAAGTGATTCTAATCATAACCATGAATATATCCTTTTTAGGAGAACAAAAAGCTGGGATCTGTTTGACCAGTTTTTACAAGTTGCATATGCACATAAAGCACTTCTCAATCTAACTTCAATTACATTTGGTTAAGTCAAACACATCTTTGTCTAAATCAGTTATTTTGTCAAATCAAAATTAACAAAACAAATTATACAAAAAAGTGGGCATCGTTCACGTTTATGAAAAATAAAATAAGTTGGTTGTGTGCACTTTTCTAGTGCTTCACGTTCATATGAAAAATGGTTGTAGAACTTTTAATAAAGGTTGACGAAGGTATTTATGCATGAAAATTCAATGATTTGAATTTCTATATGATTATAAATGATTTGACAGGGAAATCTGCAGTCACGTTATAGTGAAATTGTCACATAGATGTAACTCACTTCACACATGTTTATTATTACGATGTGTTTGGTCACGTATGCTCATAAATTAAACCATATCAAAGTCAGAACTATGGCTAATTCAAGATCTCATACATTATCGACGTCATCGTTTATTTTTTAAAATAAAAATTTAGAGAAAAAGGGACAGTACCTCAGTTTTTTTAAGTTTATATTAAACATTACTGTATACTTTAGAGTAAAGAAGAAGTTTCTAAATTTGAAAAATATTTGCTAAGAAACTTATATTTTCTTCATTATAAGGAGACAAATGAAAATTTAAAATATTCATATGCCTATTGAAAGGGATATTTAAAAGGAAAAAAATAAATAATTAGGTGAGCAGTGTGAAAGGGAAAATTCAATTGAAATTGTTTTCTTAGAAGTGATAAATATTTCTTTGAAGTCCTATTTTTCTTGACAGTAAAAATTTAAGTTTTGAATATAGTTACCAAATGCATAGATAAATAACTTAAAAACAATATACCTTTGTCTTCTTTTATATTTATAAATAAACGAAACAGATCGCACCATTCTTTTAGGCAAACAATGTTCAATAACTACATTTTCCTGACAGATTAAAAATGGCTTAAATTTTCCAGACGTCGCCATGACAATGACAAGGGTTTAGGAACACAAGGATATGGAGTGATTGTCAAATGTAGGAAAACAAAAGTTTAAACACGGTTTCTCATTAACGTACTAGAAACAGAAATAGGGTTGAATATTTGAGAATCTTAGGAACATTTCGTCAATCATACTTACGTATTTAACCAAACACGCTCTAATTATTTCCCTCATGATACCTTCAAATAGCCTTCAGTTTTTTTATCCTTTTGCCATGATCCACCAACACCATCAGCCTTACAAAGAAATCTATGCCTCAGTAGTAACTACATGAATGGAAAAAAAGTCGTAGGAGGGGACAATAAGATGATGAATTAATTCCCTGAGGCATGTTCAATTGCTTTCTCTCTCTTTCTTTTTTCTTTGTTTGCCTTAAAGGATACAATAATTGATAATTGAAAACCATGATGATTAGTAAAGCACCAAGCAACCAACCATCAATTATGGGGAGACTTGAAAAAAGATTCTTAGATAGAACCTTCCATCACAAACTGAGATGAACAAGTCTTAATCTTTCATCAATTTGAACATTAGCATTAAACCCACCATTTTTTTCCTCACCAAAATGTATCGCATTGTTCAAGATTACAAAGAAACGGCAACTAATACCAAGCATACAGATACAAGTTAGGTGAGCATGTACCTATCCATCATTTAAATGTTGATAATATATGTTACATGCACTAAGTAGATGTTGGGCCGGGGGACAACTTGGGAGAGTGGAAACTAGAGCAGCTTCCCACCTTTGAAGGGGACCTTTGAGTCTTAACCAGTGGAACCAATGACTGCACAACATCTGCCATGAGAGGACGATAGTCTGCCTCGGGTTGCACACACATTGCAGCAATTGCAGCCACCTGGACAACCTCTTTCATAGAGTACTGTCCCTCCAATGAAGGATCCATAATCTTTACAACCTTTTCCCTATCGGTCAAAAGAGGCAGAGCCTAAACACATATCGCACATGCAAGTTTGTTAGAAAAAGGAAGTGCTAAGATTGGTGGAAATACGAATTGATTAAATAACTATCACCAAGCAGTTGATTTGTGGAAAGAAGTAACAAACGCACCCAAGAAACAAGAACACCTTCTCCGGGAGGTCTCTTCATATCTACTGGCACTCGGCCAGTGAGCAGCTCCAAAAGTACAACACCATAACTGTACACATCTGATTTTGTGGTTAAATGCCCTGTTAGTGCATATCTGCACAAACAAACATTGAGAAACACAAAATTAGTTTTTCATGAGATGAATTATTCAAAGGAAAACTCTTGAAATAAGAATGAAGATTACACAAAATGACCAAAACAAGGTGAGGTTTCTACTCGGGAGCAACATATCCTTGGGTGCCCAAAACTCGAGTTGAAACATGTCCACCAGCTCTATCAGGTCCCAGCTTTGCCAATCCAAAATCAGAAACTTTGGCATGAAATTTCTTATCCAAGAGGATGTTACTGCTCTTAAAATCTCTGTGAATAACTGGGGGACTGACATGCTCATGAAGATATTCTAACCCCCTAGCAGCTTCAAGTGCTATTCTTAATCGAGTTTCCCAATCCAACTTTATGGGTGTAATAATAGAATCTACAAGAAAATCAATTGATCAAAACCAACTCAAACATACAAAATAACTAACAAAAAAAAATAGCAAACATGGCTGCAGACACAGCACTCTTGAACACTTTATATTAAATAGCCCACTGATGAAAATTTTAAAAGAAAATAAGGGTAGACAAAACAACAAGATTTTTTTTATCTCAAATGTGTAAAAAAATATCAATAAAAATATGGAATAACAAACAATTATAACATTCTCCAACACATCATAGCAAAATTTTGTTTTCATGGTATCAATAAAGATAATATGCAGAATTTTTGCTCCAGGTTCTGGCAAAGTTCTTATAATAGATCAAATAGACAAACTAAAAATAGAAATTATTTTGAAACAAACTTTATGCCATACATGACCCATCAAAAATTTCCTTTTACAGTGTTCAATACACCTAGAGATTTAGAGGGACGTATTGCAACTTATTGGAGGATGTGCAAAATTAATCAGGAGGTAAATCTCTCTTCTCTAGCAAGATTGTCAATTATACAGAAACTGACCAACTTAAGACTTTTCCTCAAAGATCGCATACAAATTACTTACGCACCTACGAGCTATCTATGTAAAATGTAGACATCAGAAAAAGCAGTAACAAATCGAACATATAATGTAAATTCAGATTGATATAACATGGTTATCACTTCAAGGCCACTATCCATATTGTGTAATATGCGAGGAACATAGTTCAATGTGTCACTTTCAACCCATAGTCATCATAAACTTTACAAGGGAAGAAAAACCCTTTCAGAGTGAAGAAGTTCGGAAAAGAGAATGCAAGAGAGAATTTTATGAAAACTTTTTTTTGCTTATATGGACATGCCATTCAATTTTACACAACAGAACAGAGGAATGTATGTAAGGAATCCGTTAATCAGAGTACCAAATGTAATGGTCAAACTGGGTACACGCTGGCAGGCTGTTTCCATTCAATAATATCATCAATTTTAATCAAATATTCAATACTGCAAGATTAACAGATTAGTCTATCATCATATATGTTTCTAACTGAGTGTTACTCATTCAAACTAAAAAAAGGTTTTCAACAAGTTTTTCTTGTTCCGGCCCCTCTATTGAGCAAACAGAATAAGTATATAGCAAAACCCGAGATTGTTACATCAAAATTCCATAGACATATTACAGACCCACCCATCATGAGGATTAGAGTCTTGACTACTGTCTGTCAAGTATGAAAAGTTATTAGTAATCATCCATTCGCAGCATTTTAAATCAGCAAAGAATAAAAGCTTTCTAGCAAATATATATTTCATAACTTACTGTTAACAGGATAAAGATGTTCCTGCAGTCCACCATTAGCCATAAATTCATACACCAGCAATTTATGATTACTATCAGAGCAGTACCCAAGCAATGCCAGTAGATATGGTGAATGCAACCGGCTTAGCAATTCCACCTACAGTGACATGAAAGCAACCAATTCAATTCAATTATCAAAATGTATTTAAAAGACATCTATAGCTATTTAATTCATTGATTCAGCCAAAAAGCGTATGATTTAAAAATTTAACTAATTTGATTACAAGGGAAATCAAACGCATAAGTATGAAGAACAATGCATTCCTTTCCCATAGTCTCTAGAAAAGAAGCAGCGCTGGTCAAAATGTTCTAAGAAGTAACTGACCTCTACTTTAAATTCTTCTTCCCCCTGCTTTCCTGCCTGATCCATGAATTTAATGGCAACTTTCCTGCCATTATTGAGCACTCCCCGGTAAACAAGTCCAAATCCACCATGACCAATGACATTCGACTTGCTGAAGCCCCCTGTTGCAGAATGCAGCTGCTTGAAAGTGAACACCTGAAGTCCTTTCTCGGCAATAACTTGCAGATTTGCAAAGTCACTATTCTCATTAAGGTTTGCGTCTTCAACTAATATAAAACCAAGCAAAATCTGTCAGTAAGTGGGACCTCAATTTACTCAAGTAAAGTAGAAAAAAAGTAAAGATATAAAGTTTTAAAGTGAAAACACAGAAAGAAGCTACTTTCAAACCACTCAGTTGAAAATCTAGAAAAAAAAAAGGTGGAACATAACAACACTGAATGTGCTTCCCTTTCCCTTCTAATGAATACTCTAAAACAATATAGATGAGAATTAATTACACCCGGTAGAAAAAAATATATAAATGAATATCAATGAACTGGCAGTATTAATATTTATACTTACTATTTTTCCAAGTGTCGAGATTGATAGGTGATCATTAATTAAACTAATTAAATGTAAATACAAAGGAAATATACGGATGAACTTGGCTTGAATAGGTAATTTCCATTTTCTTTCCTTGCTTTCACGGATAATTAAAATAAAATCATATTATTTTCACTTTGTTCAGTATTTTCAAACAGTTGCATAGGAAAAAATGGTATTTTCACCGTTGTCAATTTGTTAATATTCATCTTTGTTGAGAACTGAAAACAGAATAAAAATACGGCACCATTTCGTAATTATTTGTGAATCCATGAAAGGAATTTTTTTGACAAAAGGATCACAACTCAATTTTATCAGAATTTCCAATAGGCCCAAATCCTGGAGAGGGAAAACATAAGACGAGCAAAATCTCAATCAAAACAAAATAAAACAGCACATGAGATACTATAGCCTGCTATCGGTGCGCTAAATCTAACACATCCCTTCAATCAAACGAAACCACACCGTAATCAAAACTAATCTCCACATGACAATAAATTATTAGACAGACCCAAACCACCACCTGACAAGTCTTCATGTGTCAAGTCTTTAAATTTTCAAACTCGCATAAAAGAATTAACAACAATAACTCACACGTCACCTAAAGATTATTAATTTTTTTCATAAACTGAAAAACTCAAACTGTATAATAAATTCTCCTACATGACACCTAAATGAATGTTATCAACTTTTTTTCAAAAACTGTAAAACTCAACTGCATGTTAGTACAGAATGGTCAGCAACAGTTCCATCGAATAATCTCAGGCGTTTGCAGAAGAACACAAAGCGAACATTGAAGTTCAGCACATTTCCGAAAGAGAGCCAAACCTTTTTTGAGGCTTTTGCGGCGGTTGGAGACCTTGTTGAGGATGTAGCAGTAGTAAGTAAAGGCAACGAACAAGGCAAAGACGGCGAGGGAAGCGAAGACCAAAATGGCGATGAGAGCAATCTTGGCCTTCCTTCTGTAGTCATAATCTTCGTCCATTTAGATTTCTCTGAGATGCAAAAACCCTAACCCTAGAAATGGTTAAAGCATAGTGGCAATGCGAGAAGAAGCGAAAATGGTTAAAAGGCTGCGTCGGAGCTTCTTGCAAGACACACTCTGACTTGGCTCACTCTCCCTCCCTCTGCCCTTTTTACTCTGCCGCCTACAGTGCTGATACTGACATTTCTCTTTTGCATCTTCGTCCCTCAACTTCTTGCAATTTGCGTTACCACACCAACTCATTTTACGCTATTTTCGTTCTTCCCCCAGGATAGATTTTAAATATTTTTTTCAAATTAAATAAAATTACTTAATTTAATATTATTTGGATTAAATATGTTTTAGTTCATAAAATTAAAATTCGTTTACATTTTAAATTTGGGTACATTTTGATTAAATGAATGTAATTCATTCATTTAATTTAATTATATTAAATTTTTTGGATATAAATAAATTTTAATTTTTAAAAATTAAAAACATATTTAATTACTTTTTTTTTCAAATTTCAGCGGAATCTCTAAATATTAGGAATGAAATGGAAAAGGTGTAAAAAGGGGAAAGGTGAGAGGCATGAGAATGCAATTGAAAGAAAAATGAGGCCGGCACCTTTGGAGTGGGAACATAAAACAGTGTAAATGCCGTTTACTAAATTCAAATAGGACAAACATTGCCCATTCATTGCTTTTGCTTTGCTTTTGGGTCTCAATCTCACTTCCCTCCAACACAACATCACCCTCGTTAATACGACCACCTTTTCAAAACAAAACCTTAGTAAATAAATCCACTCATGCGTGCATATGGGAACCATTTTTCAATTTGTAAATCTTAATCAAACTTATTCTTTCTACATAAAAATTGATGGCTTATTTGGTTCTTATTTTTAAAAGTTTTTTTTAGTATTCGTTTTAAAAAATATTTCTATTTTATTCTAAAGTAGTATAAATTATATTAATTAAGTCTCTTTCATTAAATTAACAGATTTGATTAATATAATTTATATTACTTTAGACAAAATAAAAACATTTTTAAAAATGAATACTAAACAGAAAAAATTTCTGAATATAAAAACTAAATAAGCAATTAAATCTTCACATAAATTATACATATTAAAATTTTATTTTTTGCACTTTTAAATTTTATTTTATTATATTCATAATTCAGCTTCAATTTTAGAAAAATGGAATCAACGCAGAAGTTGAGCGATGAAAAGAACAACACAAGAAGACAGTGTTTGGAATTTCGGAAAATTCTTTAGAGAGATACCTTCACAGTCCATAGGCCTGCATTATAGCAATTGACTTACCCTTTGGAACACTCATAGGAAAAGTTTAAGATGGTTGAATGGTTTAAATAAGTTCAAAATTTTATTTTAATCTGTGAAATACTAATGAAAAATAATCAAATAATAAATAAGGGTGTAGTAAAATTAGCAGAATTTTTGTGCAAAAAATTTTGGCAAGAAAACTGGTAATTTTTTCGTTTTACAAATTATTGTTCATCCATAAATTTACATGTATTTCCTTTGAAAAAAAATTCCAAAAAAAAAAATCTAACAGTAAATATACGATTTTCTAGTAGTATAAAGAAATAAATTAGTCAATGATAATAAAGGATAATTTATGGCAATCTTCATAAGTAGAAATAGAACATCATCCCATGTATAAAACAATTAGCGATGAAAACTTCTACACTTTTATGTTGAAAAAAGAAACACTGATATTACGAAAATTAAACTTTCTTGAGAAATATAATAAATTTGTCTTCCAGTTATGTGGAGAAGTGGTATATATATGGTGGATATTACAAAAGTAAATCTTTTAAGTTTTTAGTTTCACTTTTGTTTTATGATGAAGCAATTATATTTTATGTTGAAAATTTCAATTTGTGTAATTAAGCTCTCGTTTAGCTAATTTGAATATATATGTTGGATTGTTTTTGTGTGATAATATGTTACTTTTTAACTTAGTACTAGAAAAATTATCGTCGCAACATTAGAAAAAGGAAAGAAATTAAGAAAATAAAAATTTAAAAAATAAAAAATTGTTACAAATATTTCATCTTAATCTGAAAGATATTTTATCCAGGAATCATATTATACTTGTACGAACATATTAATAAAATTATCTACTATGATATCATTTATGTAACTTTATAGATGAGAGTTTATTGAAAAAATACAATACTAATTAGATCCGAACACAATTCACATACAAAACTTTTCATTTCTTTCTGAACTTAAACTCACCTAGATTCTTAACATATTTTTCTATTATTTTAAAGTGTAATTTGAATTAATAATATAAAATAAAAGTTTTGAAAAATAACAATTTAAAAACGATATTAACTATACTATTTAATGATTTTTTATTCTTGTCACAAATAAATATCTTCAAACCATTTTTTCTTTAAACTTTAGAAAATACCATATATGAGTAAAATAGGTTTAAAAAAAAAAAATTCTCTCCAATAATGGACATTAAAGTTGTAATAACATATGAGACAACTATTTAATATTATTTTCTTATTAGTTTGAAAGGCAACGTAGAGAAACAGAGACATATACAAAATTTAAATAAGATTATTTGTTGTTTTTCTAAAAGATTATTGGTTGGTTATATGTCCACTTTGACTTCATTATTTGTTTGGTGTTTGCTAATTTGAAACGGTGGACATATATGGAGGCCTAGTTTGTGGCCCATATTTGTTTAGGGCACAAAATGCTTATTTTAATAAGTATTATTTGATTAACTTTTTAAATTATCTTATTTTAGATATTCAAATTATTTTATAAATTTCAATTTCTTTTAAAATCTACTATACCTAAGAAAAGGACTATTGAAAATTCATAAATACCCATTGTTCACGCTTTGACTCCTGTTATATTTTACGGTTTTTTTTGTCATTTCACTTTTTTCTATTCCGTATATGCCTTGCTTATTATAGGAAATGCTGTTTCTTGGAGTGGGTTTTTTTTGTAAATTATGTTACCTTTTACTGTTGTTTTATTGTGCAAAATCAGATATCTCGAATGACAAATTTGCCTTTTCTGATTGTTTTTCAATTTTGGTTGTGTATTGGTTTTACTGTAATTTCCTTCCTCCAAGAATATGAATTTACTACATTAGCCTTCCATGTTAACAACAGATTTAATTACTACTATATTTATAATATTTATTGGATTATGTTTATTTTATATAATTTAAAGTCACACAATTGTAAACACATTTTTTAAGAGTTTTTTTTTCTCACGGTTGTTCATCTATTTAAATATCAAATACTACGTAGTAGAGTAATTTTTGAGACGAGTTTTCTATTTTTCTTCGATTAATTTCTCTTCAAAAGAAGAAGTTGATCTTTTATCTCTTTTCATAGTCTATATTTTTTTCTTTTCATGTGATCCATTTTGAATCACATATAATGTTTGAGTTTTCCTTGTTAGTCTCCGTTTAGTGATTCTAATGGTGTGTCTTAATCGTGTTTGTTATTTATAGGAGTAGATATAACTTATTGTGCGTCTGAGAATGTTATAAGGGTTATCAAGCTATTTGGTTTGTCTTTTAGATAAGGAAAGTTCATTGCATTGTTTTAAGTTATAAATATCTTGAAATTTTGATTTGTATGATTGAGTTGTATAATGAAGTTTGATATGTTGAATTTGATTTGTTTTAGATGTTTGTCATGTTGTTTGTCTTGGTTTAATTTGTGTTAATTGAGTAACTTAGGATCTGATCAATTAAGTCAATTGATATGTGTCTTGACATTAAAAGTTATTTTTAATCAAAGTACTAAGAAGGATTATTAATTTGACCAATTGAACATGTCTTCTTTTCTCCAAATCACAAAAATTAATCTATTAATATCTATTACGTTAAGCAGTGGTAGACTAGTGTTGAGCCTCCAGTTTATTATGTAGGTCTGTGAGCATTTTTAGTTCCAAACCGTTGAGTGTCAGTTTTGTACCATTGAGTGTAAAAATTTATGAATGTTTTGACGTTGAGCGGTAGCAGGACACCACTAAGTGTCATCCTTATACTACAAGTACATAACACACCAGAGTCTAACATTAATACGTGTATCCAGATAATTTAGTATTGTACATATTTTCATGTGATATATTTGTTTTATTGAAAGAATGGTGTGTGATGATAACTATATATTTGTTGTTTGAATATTATTTTTACACACTAGTTTACCTTTTTCTTCTGTATTATTTTGTGTATGTTTTTTTTTATTGTAATGATCACCTTAATGATACATTTGATGCAATTTCAGATGATAATAGCGATAGAGTACAGTGTTAGAGTGATCTGGTTACGTATAATTTTTTTTTTAAAACCTTATTATATTTTTTATAAATGTAATATTATATTTTAATTTTATAGGACCGTTGTTTATATATTTTTAGTATTATAGTTATATTTTAGATACCACACACACACACACACACATATATATATATATATATATATATATATATATATATATATATATATATATATATATATATATATATATATATATATATTTGTTTGTTCATACGTGCATGTCTTTCTAATTACAAATTTCAACGTTAACTTTGTATTGTTTTCATGTCCTAAATATGTTTTTAGTCCCTTAACAATCAAATGATTTTGTTTTTAGTCTTTCTTTCAAACTTTAACACACTTTGATCATTTTTCTTAAATCATAATTTTTCGTCCTCCAAAACCAACCGTGTTAAAAAGAAGCTGAGGTGGTTAAGGGTAGTATACCACCTCATTTGAAATTTAAGTGAAAATGTTTTGTCATTTTATCTTCTCATTACCATGGTTCCTTCTCCTTTCCTGCGTCGAATGTGACTCTCTGATTCTTATTCTGAAACTTCCTTCTCCAAGCAAACCCTCTCCACTCTCTCGGGTGCATATCTCTCTATCACTCCCTACTTCTACAAAATCCGCACCAATATCTTCCCCACCCATACGGCCCTCCTCCCTCTCTCTGCCTCGGCCTCCACCCTCAACACCACCACCTCTGCCCCAACCTTTCACCTCGACCCCGTCGCCTTCCGTCGTCTCCTCGGAAAGCCTCTCATCCCCGTTCTCTTCGTCTACAACGGTCCAATGGAACGTTCCTGCTAGGTACGCGACACCAAGCTATTGGGCTGGGTTCATCTCACTATTAACCTCTCTCCTGCCATCTCACCGGCGTCAACCATGATAAATGTCAACGAAGAAAGAACTTGAAACATTGCTGGCAATTACGATGGTTCTCCTACATTTAGTCTATTTTACTTCGCAATAATTAATTATTTAGGTATTCAAATCATTTAGAAAATTCAAATAGTTTGGAACGATCTAGAAATCACATACACAAACTATCACATATTCAAACTAGATATTAAAGCAACAGAAAATTACTACACCAAGACGATCCGCTTTGTTACCAATTTGCTCAACATTCTGTCACATGAAATACCAAAAAATTAACATAAATGCAAATACATAAAAAGTACAACAAATAACAGCTGTAATCAAAGGTGAAAGAAACTACACCCATCTTTGGCACAATAGAATGGAAACAAAAGGCTGATACTATTAAAATGAGGTTTACTAGTAATTTTCTATAGATTAGCATTAAATTTTATTTCTTTTCAATCATATAAATGCACTAATAAAATGAATATGAGCTTTTAACTTCATCAATTTGGAATATCAATTTTCAAAAATTAAAACTAGCAAAATACTTGTTTAAAGCAAACCTCTTCACCAGAGACATGTACAACTGGAGATGCTTTACCATCATGGTGCCCGTCTGCAATGATTGAAAATGATTAAAATGTGTCATTGAAAAAGAAACTTAAAAACAAAATCGCGAAGAAATTAAAAGCATATTTAAACCTTGTTTCCATTATCTACAAAATCATATTTCATAATATAAATATATTTTACTTTAACAGCGACCGTGAACACACCTCTCATTTTAATATAATATATAACTCAAAACTTTGACTTAAAATTTTAATCATATAACCATATTGTTTTATTATTGTTTTATTATGCATCACTATTTAATTATTATGTTAATTTTATAATTTAATACAAAAGAATTCATATCCAAATATTATTTTTTAATTTAAATATTTACCATTCCAAATAAAAGAATAAACTCGCCTACACATCAATAAATAGACTCAATAATGTCTACATTAAAAATTTGACCTCAATTTTAATCATATAACTATATTGTTTTACTACATATTTCTATCAAGTATAATGGCACTTTTGTAATTTAATACAAACCAATTCATATTGAAATATTATTTTCTAATCCTAATATTATCTTTTCAAACAAAAAAATAAACATCTTTGTTTATATCAATAATTAGTTATTATAAATTCAATGTTTATATTGATAACAATAATTGCCTGTATTTTTATTTAAAAATTTTAACCTCAATTTCTATGTTATTCTAATTTTTTTAATAGTGATTACATTTCACAATGTATTTTACTTTAATTGATTATTCATATGTGCATGTTAATTTGTTTATAATATTTTAAGTTTAACTTTATTTTCCCTAATTTCATATTTCAATATTTTTCAATATATGTCTATGTTTTATGCTGTCTGTGTGCTTCTATTTACAACGATATGTATATGTATTTTATTTTAATATGTATGCATCACTAATTAGTTATTATAAACTGACTATCTATATTGATAACAATATATGTTCAAAAAATTTATCCTCAATTTCACGTTACCCTAACTTATTTTAATAGGATTATATTTTAGAGTATTTTTGCATTTTACTTTATGTTGATTATTCATATCTCTATGTTATTTTTGTTTAATATTTTAATTTTAATTTCTTTTTTTTCTTTAATTTCATATGGCAACATATTTTTAATATTTCTTTCTTTTGTTTATATCTACATGTGCATCTATTTAAAAAATTTAACATTAACTACAAGATTATTTATTTTGTATGAGATCATATTACTTTAACAAAGATATGTGCATACATAGTTTATTTTAATATAATATATAACTTAAAAATTTAATTGTATTTTTTAACCATACACAATATTGTTTTATCATACATCACTAATTAATTATTATCAATTTTAAAATTAAAAAAAAAAACCATACTCAAATATTATTTTTTAATTTTATTATTGTTATTATTATTATTTTTATCATTGATAGTATTATTATTATTGTTATTAATAATAATTATTTTAACATAAAAAAATCAATATTAAAATAATGCTATTTATTTTTAATTAATTTGTTATAAAAAATAATGATAATTAATTATTTAAATTTTCTTATTCTATCCAATTCATTATTTAATTATTTTATATAACTATATGTAACATCCCGTAATCTCACACTTGATAATTCATAATTTATATATTGTAGCATTTCATTTAAGGTAACATCCCTTAATCTCACACTTGGTTGACATATATATATATATATATATATATATATATATATATATATATATATATATATATATATATATATGTTTTAAACTCAGATTTCAACTACAAACTCATAAATATAACTCGAATTCTTCTAATTTATTTTTCTATCTCTTTCTTCATTGGCATTGGATCAGACGACATTCCTTCATCTGCTCTCGTATAACGAATTATACGATCATCACACATACACAAACACAAACAAGTAGGGGGAGCTAACATACAACCAATCATTTATAAAACATGCATAATTACTTTGATACACTCCAACAAACATCATATAATAATTATGTCAAACACCCTCATACCATCATACAACAATCGCATCATAGATACTCATCCCACAATACCACAATTACTAATAGACATACTCGTCCCACAATACTTAATAGACACTTGTTCCATTATACTCAATAGACATTCGTTCCACAATACCCAATGGACACTCATTCCACAATACCCAATAGACACTCATCCACAATACCCAATAGACACTCATCCGGATCATATGTTGATGAGCGATCACGGGAGGTTATGCACTTGTGATGACTTCTACTTCCTCTTACAAATACATTTCCAAAATACTCCATACCATCCACAAGGTTAGTCCTCAACACTATGTCCAAAACCGGCACATAGACCAGGACCTCCTGTCCCTCTCACCACATAATTTATCATTCTCTACTTGAGACTGGATGATTATTAGAGTATCAGGATAACCTCCAACTGCAGGACCCTCAACATCAACATATACACAAATACCATATCATTACTGAATCTCTCCGCGAGACTCATACCATACTCATATTCCTCAACTCACATTATACCCTTACAAAATCTCCCCATAATACTCATATCATGTTCATATGCATAAATTCAAATCCAATATAATAAAATCCAATCATCGCAAAAATCATACAAAATGAATATATCACAATAAATTAACAATACTAAAATATCACCATAAATGGTCACCAGAGAAGAATCAAATGTTTGACGAATCAAACTCACCATAAACGCCAGTACATATGACTAGTCACAACTTACTGGATTTGACTAGGGCTGCTCTATGATCAGGGATGTACCAACTCCGGTTTTTAAGATTCCTCTATCCTACCATCACAATTATAATTCATAATTCCATATCTACCACAATAACATGAATTCATCAGAAATTTTCATTCCAACAAGATATATTGCACAATAATTTAACAGTACATAATCTGTTCAACAAGATTTAAGTTAAAAACTCGTCGAGTAGACTTCTAGGAAAGAGAGGTGTGTCACAATGGACAACTTAAGTACCAAGTCTTTCCTTAGCCAAAGTGTTCCTCAACTAGTTTTAACAAATTTCTTATTTACAGATTCAAAACAACAGCATATAATATTAGCACAGAAATTCACTATAGATAGATATACAATAAGCACCTATGTTTTTCATTAACAGTATTCACACAGAATTTCAAGACATGAATAGTAATAAAACAATACTAAATCATAATATAAAAGCTTAGAAAGGTTAGCTCCCCTACCTCTATTTCAGACTTAATCTCTTGCTCAGAATTTGTTTCTCCGAAAATCCTCTAGAACATCTACTCTTCTTGCAACTAAAAGTTTCTTCCTAACTCTTTCTTTTCTATTTCTCAAGCTTTCTCACTTGATTCTTCCTCTCTTTGTGCAGAATAGCCTCTCCTCTCATGGCTATTTATAGTCCAAAAATTTTACTATTTTGAATATTATTTATTATTTTAATATTTTAATCACCACTTGACATATTGAATTTCTCAATCATGCCTTAAAATCTGAGTGTTTTATTCACTATCAATATTTTAATTTTTTTTTAGAAAAAGGTAGAAGAGAGTTTGAACCCATGTTCTTGAAATCACCAAAATTTTCTACCAATTAAGCTACCAAAATTTCTTATTTAGCTTTCCACATTTTATTTTTTACATAAACTTATTATATTTTCCATTCACAAAGAAATCTAGTAATAAAATTGTTACTATTAAGGTAAATATTTTTCATGGGTCTTACATTATGTGACACCCGGGCACTAACGAGGGCGGAGAGTGATCGCCGGTGCAAGAGGCACGAAGTACAAGGGGCACTGGCAAGGAGCGATTCCTGGCAGGCTTGTGGAAGAGACACATGGATGAATCGAACATACACCGGAATGAGAGGGATCTAGAGACTGTATAGGTATGAGACTATACAGTTAAAGGTTAACTTAAAGGGATTGATTTGGCTTAAAGGGATTATTTATTTTGTATGAGATCATATTACTTTAACAAAGATATGTGCATACATAGTTTATTTTAATATAATATATAACTTAAAAATTTAATTGTATTTTTTAACTATACACAATATTGTTTTATCATACATCACTAATTAATTATTATCAATTTTAAAATTAAAAAAAAATCATACTATTTTTTAATTTTATTATTGTTATTATTATTATTTTTATCATTGATAGTATTATTATTATTGTTATTAATAATAATTATTTTAACATAAAAAAATCAATATTAAAATAATGCTATTTATTTTTAATTAATTTGTTATAAAAAATAATGATAATTAATTATTTAAATTTTCTTATTCTATCCAATTCATTATTTAATTATTTTATATAACTATACATAATTATAAAACTTAAATTTAATTATGTAAATAAGCTATTATTAAACTATAATAGTAATTATATTAATTTTCTTAATCCAAATTTAAAAAAAAATCCGTGAGTGCGCACTTAGTTATGCATTCAAATAAAATTTTGTTTCATAAAATAATTATTTTTTTTATAAAAAGAGTTACCTTCTAAAAATTTCTCTTCCAAATATATTATTAATTATTCACTTAATTCAAATATGTCTAAGAATTTGAAACTTTATATAGATTTTACAAAATAAGATATACTATAAGTACTATAGTTATATTTAGCAAAACAATGTTTTTTTAAATGAAACTTCATCATCATTTATCATTCAACGAGACATAAAAGATCCCAATATAAGTGCATTTTTAAACTAAAAGACCACATATCAATGAGAATAGTTGATTATATAATTGAAAAAAGATTACAAATTTAAACCAATAGATCATATTTGAATAAAAAAAGAAGATAAAAAATTTATCTTCTAAAATAAGACTAAAACCAAGACTTATATGGTGAGATATCCATTAATTAGTTTATAATTTTATCGATTTATATGCACTAAGTTATAACTAAATTGAGAATAACAAATGAACTTCTTAATATTATTCAAAACATTCCAATTTTGATAAAAATATTTACATTGATTAGATAATAGTAATACTAAATTTTTAAAATTAAGTATGCAAAAAAGAAAAAAAAGAAAAAAAAGAAAAAAAATATATAAATATATATTTCATTTTAAATTAGCAAAATACATTTAATTTATTAAATAATTTTAATTTATCAAGTAATATCAAATTTATATTGATTTTTTATTGTAATTTATTTTTAAAATACATATTTTGATCACTTTTTACCATTATCTAAACAAATTATTATTTAATATTTATATAATTATAATTCATTGATTAAAAAATAATACCTTCTTATCATAAATACTCAATAATATCATATTTTTTATTGTAAATTTTATTTTTTATAAAAATACTATTTAATCAATAATTAATAAGTAAATATACAATTTATCACTCTAAAAATACATACGCCATTCTCATTCACACTACCACTCTATATTCTCAAAGCAAGTATTACCGCACAAGTCACAGTAAAAAAAATTTACTACGTCCTTTAACAATATTGAAGCAGATGGATATTAAATATTAAACCTATTTTTAAAAACAATAATAATAAACTTTTTCTTCATAAAGCATTAATCTTTTAGGGTTTTCTTTGCCTAAAGTTTAGATGTTAAACAAAAGGACTGAAAGCCCAAAAGGCAAAAGGCAAAAGGCACTAGTATAATTTAATTCCATTTGTTCTTTCTTATCCATATTAAATGGCACTAGATCCCAACGAATGAACACATTGTGGATCTCCAGTTATATCATGAACACATAATCGCAACTCCAAGGTAAGATAATTTGTGCTGGAAATACATCTTTATTTATGCAAATACATAATCATGTTTAAGCAGGTGAAACACTCAAGTTGCCACACTAGTAGTCTCTCTTGCAACCAACCTTGGACAGTGAAATAAAAGCCTTAAACTACATACAGAACCGTCAGATTAGCAGCTTCATTTCTTGCCACGCAGTTTGGCACCAAGGGCTCTCTCCAACTTGCCAATTATCTGCTGGTTTGGAATGGCCTTCCCCGACTCGTACTCCTGGATTATTTGAGGCTTCTCATTGATCAACTGAAAACAATCATAAGTTATAAGTAACTACCCAACTAAAATCATAAGTATAAATGAGGTTTGTGAAAGCAAGAGAAAGAGAGAAGAGAACAGTACTTGAGCAAGCTGAGACTGAGTTAGTTTCTTGTCCATCCGGGCCTGCATTATAGCTTTCTTCAGTTCAGTGGGTACCCGATCATCTGTTCACACAAGTTCAATGACTCAGAATGGGCATTAAAGTAGGAAAGTTAAGGTTGAATCATATACAAGAGAAGTTTTGATGTTAAAAACTTCAAATAAAAAAAGAAAAAGGAACTCTATTGATGTTCAAAGTTATATAATGGTATCAAAGATGTAGCGACACAATTATGTTTATATGAAGCCCCTCAAATTCTATCTATAAGAAAATGTCATCAGAAGAATCTAAAAGATACCACAATTTCTTCAGTTCAGTGGGTACCCGATCATCTGTTCACACAAGTTCAATGACTCAGAATGGGCATTAAAGTAGGAAAGTTAAGGTTGAATCATATACAAGAGAAGTTTTGATGTTAAAAACTTCAAATAAAAAAAGAAAAAGGAACTCTATTGATGTTCAAAGTTATATAATGGTATCAAAGATGTAGCGACACAATTATGTTTATATGAAGCCCCTCAAATTCTATCTATAAGAAAATGTCATCAGAAGAATCTAAAAGATACCACAATCTTTGACCCTCATATCATATAGTTAAGGTACACAACAACAACAGGAGTCTTATCTTAGCAGACAAGTTCAATGTTGGTATGAGCATTAAAATAGAAACTCTTTCATGACCAAAGTTATATCGTGGTATCAAAGTTATAGTAACACACTTCTGTTGAATCAAGCTCCTCAATTCTATCTATAAAAATGTTATCAGAACAACCTAAATACACAACCATTAGGTGAGTTTACATGGATTGCACATCACCATTGAACTAGGTATAAACACAACAACGGCCAAAATAAGTAAGAAAAAGAAGAGAATTGCTGCCAACCAGAGAAGTTATCTCATCAAACATAAGCAAATCTATAATCAACACATGTACATTGTAGGAAGGACAAAAGAGAATTGCAGATCATCATAGAAGTTATCTCATCAAACAGAAACATAAATATAATCACCACATTGCACAGTGAAGGAAATAATCGGTTTTATAATTGCTGTAGCATAATGATATAACAATCTAATAATGTAGATCTTGATTTATACAGAATATATGCTCGCATCAGATGGGTGGGGGACTACTGTCATAATGTCGCTAGTTCTAAGCCCACCCTGACATGTACTAATTGTCACGTGGACTAGAGCAGATAGAACTACACAAGTACACTAAGAGTGTGTCAGGATTAGTGTTAATAAAGTTTATCTTATGTTTAATTCAACTTTGAAAAATTGATTTCGGACCAAAAAAATGAAATAACGGATTGATATATACTTCGAAACATTTACCTGAAAGTGATTTTGTAACAATAAATCTTGTTCAAACAGAATTGTCTCACTTTAGATGTGTAGTTATTAATATAGCTATGTGAATAATGAAAAGGATAATATTTTCTTCACTACAACAACAAAAATATTGCTCAAGTGGCTAGGTAACAGAACAAATTTTGCAAAAATAAAACGTGTTGGCAGTTGGCACAGATTCCAAATCACAATTACAACCTCAAATGAAATTCTCTACCCCCACAAAAGTTTCTCTACCAAGTCCAAGTTATTCAGTCATTTTGCACTGTGTTTATAGAATAGACTTCTATAACTTAACTTTAAGTGATGAAATAAAACTGTGTGCGCACGTCTGGGATGCCTACAATAACCCATGCTAAAAAAGAAATATGAATTTCCTAAGTTAACCATGTAAGCATTCCAAAGGTTGGCACAAATGACACAAGCTTCTAAAGGTCATAGCATAGAACCAATCAAACCATGCTGCATGCAAATTTCTCACCGAAGAAAAGATGGAACGAACCTTTTTTAAAGGGTGTAGAAAATGCAAACTACAGAATTAGTAGAATACATAAAGTGAAGCATACTTACGAGCTAGATTCTCGGTATCATCATCCAGCCTTTTAGTATTCAATGAAGTGCTACTAGAAGCAGATTTGTTTGTTCCAGCATTATCTGCATACAACAACTTAACGATCATTACTCTGACCAACCAAACACAAAGAAGACTAAAACGGTAAACATTTAAATCAGAAGCATCCAATCACGTTATCACAAACTCAACTCTTATTCATTAAAGTGCCACATGCAAGAAAATCCATCTCTCAGACAATCACAAAAATCACTTATAACGTGTAAATCCATAAACAACAGTCCCACCCCATATTCAAACTCAATAAAAACATTGATTAACAGCAACGTAGATGAAAAGGTAACACGCTAATAACTTGCAACAAAATCAAAAAACAGAACACCCAATAAAAATTGCCTGCATAACTAAAAGAAATAAACCGTAATAAAAAAAGAAAAAAAATACATATATATAAATATAAAAGACCAATACGTATAACCCGAACTCCTAAAAGAAAATCACTAATCGGAAAAAAAATCAACGGAATCAATCAGACGCTTCGATCAAAAGCATTAAAAAATTGAAAACTATTTTTTTTTCAATAATCTATATCCGATTGAAGAAATTCAAGGGGAAGGGAAAACATTTTTTTATGGTGTCGATGTCGGCGCCGGTGCGGCGAGCGGCGTTGACGGCTTTCTCATCCTTGCGGGCGGCGGAAGTAGGGGCTTTCTTGCGAAGCACCACCGGTTCCCAATCCTGCGACAGAGGTCCGACTCCTGACATGGTTCAAAGGTTTGGTTTGGTTTGTCTGAAGGAGTTGTTCTTTTTCTTCTGCTTGCGTTGGGTTCTGAGGAGTCTAGGGTTTTATTTGAAGAAGATTGAAGTGGTTCAACGAATTGAATGTGGATAATATACTACTAGCTTGGGATGCACGGCAGGCTGGGTCCCATTTTCTATTGGACCTTACTCAGATTGGGCTTTCAGATCGGCCTACATAATGTTGGATCAATTGGGCCATGCTTTCTTTTTCTTACACCCTAAAACCATTGTAGTGCATACAGTTTTGGATGATGAACGATGAAAATTTATGATTTTCCAACGTCCTTTTGTTGATATTGAAGAAGCATTCCGTTTTCCACAAGGTAAGCTTTTAATGATATTTGAAGATATTGTTAAAGATTCAAGCTTATTTTATAACTATCTTTGTTTTTAATTTAAGTCTTTCACACAACATACTATTGAAACTCTATCATACAATACACAATCTTTCAAATTGAATTAAAACTAATTAAATGTTTTCTGATAACTTAAAAACAGTAAAAAAAAAAATGAAATTTAGCGCTTTTAATCAATTACATAATTAGTTAAATTGTTCTTCAAAATTCTAACAACAATATAATTGACTATATAAGGAATTAACCAATTAAATAAAAGTGTTATTCAGACTCTTATATTTCCAATTATGTAATTGGTTATATTCTTGTTATAATTTATTAAATTAATTTTTACAATGAATAGTGTGTTTAATTGATTAAATGATTATATAATGATTATCTTCAAGAAATGTTGCAATTTTTTTTTTAATTTAGTTAAAATAATATGTTATTAGTTAATATAATTGATGACATATGTCATTATCAGTTTACAAATTATATTTTGATAAAGAGTATCAATAAAGAAGAATTGTTTTCTCAATAAAATATACAAGTGCTTTTTTATATCAAATATTATCAAGTGCTCTCAATATTTTAAAGATTCATCAACTTCCCTCAAACTTTTAAAGATTGAAATTAATTCACTTCCTCTTGATTTAATAAAATCTATCTATTTTTTTTTTTAACACCATCAATTATAAGAATGCAAACCTTAGTGATAATAAGACATATTGAAAGAAAAATATTAAGAACAAAATATTGATGTGAATGTCAAATTACCTTTGTAAATACTTTTGCCTTCCAAGATTGACCATTCAAATCAAAATTAATAAAACCATAACACAAACTGAAAGAAAGGAAGATGAGAAATACTAATGATTTTATAGAATCTATTAGTTTTTCTGAGAACACTTTTAAATACGATAACTTTATCTTAAATCATGTTATAAAATTTTATTTTGTATTTTACATAAATCAAACTTAATCTTTTTAGTTTTATTGATACAAAATATTTAACTACTTTGCCAATTATAATTATATGTTGGTCCACTGTCACCTTACTTACACTTTTTTTTGGAACAAATCTTATTACATTTATAATACAATATTTATTCTTTTATTATTCTAAATACGTAACTTTCTCGTATTTAATAAAAATATATTGTAATATTATTCGTTCATGCAAAGGTTATAATGATCTAGCAATAATATAATAGAGAAAACATATCACAACAATATAAAAACATGTTTTCTATACATTAAATGAGTAAGTGTAAGTGTAGAAAAAGTACAATTTTCTTTAACTTTACTTCAAATTTGATTTAAATCTAGTTTTTACTTTCTCCAAATAATCAAAATGTAATTTAAAATCACAATGTATAGTCATTCAGTCAATCAGAATGGATATTCATAAATATTATGATTAATTTCTTTTATAATAACTAACTGTTTACTTAGTTAATTTTCTAATAAAATAATTTTAATATTTTAATCTCATTTTGAGTGTTCATGCATTTTTAACTAATTTTTTTAATGACTCAGTTTCGTTAATTTTCAATTATAACTAAATAATCAATTCATCATTAAAATATTTTTTCTTTTTATTTCTGAAACTTATATTTATTCATGTAATTAATATTTTAAATAACGAATTCAACATTAAATTTTTTTTCTCTGAAACCTATATTTACTTAGACATTTAACAAATATATAACAAATATTCAATGCATGATAAATAATCTCGTTTCAACAGAAAAAAAGAACATGTGAGATAAAAAGAGTAAATCAATTATGTTACAATGATTATAATATTCCAACATATCTTGAATCAAATTTTAAAATGTAGATTTTAATTTGAAATATAAATGATTCAAAACCTTACACAGTCAAACAAAATCAAGAAATTATATTTCAGTAAAAACAGAGCGTTCTAATATATATTCTTTTTCAGAACTTTAACTTCGAATACGTTGATATTTTTATGAACTAAAAAAAATGAAGAGACAAACTAATTTTATTCATACATTTTTCAACTAATTTGTTCAACTGTCTAAATAAACTATGCATATGATAAATAGTTGACTCTTTGAAAAGAAAATAAAAATTATGAGGTGATAAAAAGAGTAAATCAATTATGTTAAAATGGTTCCAATAAACCATATCTTAAATCACATTTTAAAATGTAAATATAAATAATTGTAAATCTTATGTGTTTTTTCAGACATTACGTTATTTTATTAGTTCTTGATAATATGGTTTTAAATTAACATTATGTTATTTTAGGGTTTGACTAATCAGAAGTGGATATTGGAATTGTAACATCTCAAAAATATAACAAGTATATATTATGGTAGTCCACAATTCTGATAAAGGAGAACAATTAGGAGTCAAACTTGCAGCTAAAGTCTTAATAATTACAGTCATCCCAAAAATGGCTATAATTTTAAACTTTAAACACCCATAAGAGTATTTCAAGATAGTATAACTTAACTAAGAAATCCTAAACAAACTAAGCTGCAACATCATCACCATCCAGAGTATTTCAAAATAACACCAACTTAAATTTAGAAATCCAAAAAAAATACTATACTGCATCATCAGCATCCTCCAACTCTTGCTCCAAGGGAACCTCTTTGACTTCAGCTCACATCCAAGTGGATGATCATTGCAACAGAAACACGACACAAACAACAGACAAACACAAGAAGAAGGGTGAGCTAGATATACAAAAATCATGTTATACAGTCACATACAATAAGCAATTAGAGACAAATATACTAGACTACACAAACATAACTTGTTGCACTTGACACTTGACTCGTCCGGACTTAGAAGGATTGTCGAGCTATGGCGGGTTATGCACTCGTGGTGGCTTATGAAACTTGGGTTCCCCACCCTACCACACTCACGGGGTTAGCCTGTTCCGGGCCTTGAGGCATATTGGAAGCCCCCAAGACTAAGACCTCCTGCTACTCCTCACCACATGGTTCAATCCTCTCTACTTGAGAATGAAAAACCATTGGAGCGTCAGGAAAACCCCCAAGACTGAGCTTCCCTGCAGATCATTCTAAACACTAGGGCACCACCATGAATCTTCTCCTTGAAGATCATGGAATTACGTCCAATGACATAGGGCACCACCATGTAACCTCCCTTTGAGGTCCATGGAATTACGTCCATAACATAGGGCACCACCATGTGACCTCCCTTTGAGATCCATGGAATTACGTCCATCAACCATACTGTTACACTACGCCAATCACAACTTTGTTTCATACATACATCCAAACTATAATTCACATACAATACAACATACCTTCAATCATGTAGCAAAATCAAGCCACCCAAATCAGTTATATAGACATACATATATCTTGGCAGTCAAACAACTCAAACAGATGAGGAAAAATGTGAAACTCACTGCACTAGGTCGCACAACGCACCAAGGTGCAAGGCAAGACAGCAAAAATTCGCACAACGCACCACCCTTGGTGCGCTGAGCAAATTTTCTTGACGGGGGGAGTGTTTTTCAGCTAAAATTCGCATAGCGCACCACCCTTAATGCGCTGGGCGAATTTTCCTGACAAGAGGACAGCTAAAGTTCGCATAGCGCACCAAGTTTGTGCGCTATGCTAAACTAAAATTCTAATACACCTTATCAGTCCCTAAACCCTCGCATAGCGTCCCTAATTCGCTATTCGAATTAATTTGGCTAATTTTCCAGGCTAGCAACAGTCGCAAAGCGACTACATTCGCTACGCGACTTATCAAACAAAGAGCAACCCTCTGTTATAATTCGCATCGCGCACAGAGTCGCTATGCGAATGCCCTAGCAGAGAGCACCTCGCCAGGGTGACTCGCTGAGCAAAAGGCTTCGCTCTGCGAATCTGCAAAATCTGCAGAATGAAATTCTGTAGATTTGCACAACTCTACCACTCGAAACTCATTCTAACCATTTTGGTGAACTTCTAACACCCCCAACTCGAAGTATATATTGAATTAAACATGTCTAACTGATTCTAACCCTTCCTAACATCTTTTTAAAGTGTTTATGCGTTGATTTATACTTGAAAACTGAAAAGCTCTCAACCTAGGGGCCCAAATATAATTCTACCACCTTAAGTCTGATTTTGACCATTTTAGGGGTCAATTAGGTCCCAATTGACTTGCCTAAGCCACCTAAACTGACCAGAATGATCTGTAATGCCCAATTCTCAATTTGACCACCTCAGTTCCTCTAATAAGACCCTAAACACCCTAATTCACTTAAGTGTTGTTCTAATCACCTATTTAGCGGACTTCACTTCATTCAGCCATTCAATATCAGTCTCAAACCTTATCCATACCAATTCATACGTACAATTCCACAGATTCACTATTAGACAGGCATTTGAGCAATCGAGTTCACATACAACATTTTCAATTCCAGTACAAACAACACTCATACATAAAAATCCATACATACGTTATTTCCCCACATCAAACAAAAATTTATCTCATGCACACCCTAATCTACAGAACATAAAGCAAGATCCAGGTCCCCTTACCTTGAAGTTGAGCAACACAACCCACTAGAACGCTCTAACAGTACCTCACAGCAAGAACCTAAACAGTGCCCTACAACCACAAAAAATGTGATGGAAATCGCTCTTAGAGCTGGGATGGACAGAGAAAACAAAAGGACAAGCTACCAGCTGCATGCAACTAGTAAAGTGGCATGCCCTAGGTTCCAAAAACAATGGAGGAGAAGGGAAAACGACTTACCAGTCGGAATGAAGAAAACGTTTGGTAGAAATGGAGCTCTCTACGTCGCGGATGCTTGGGCAGCACCTAAACCAACATGCAATGCGAGAATGTGAGGGAATGGTAGAGAGAAATGTGAGTCTGAGTTTTAGAGAGAGAAAGGGAAGTTGAGATAAGGAACTCAGATTTTAGAAATGTCCATTACTAAGGTCATAGTGCCCTTAGCCTTATGGGCCTGACTGCCTCAACATAAGGCCCAACTGCCATAAAATTTCAGGCCCTTACAGGAATTGGATTAAGTTATATCTTTAAATTTTTTTTTATTTTTTTGTTGTATTTTTAGGTCTTTTACTATTTAACATAAAGTGTATAATGTTTATATGAATATATTGACATTTTAATTTCCATTATTAATTTTTTTAATTTAAAAAATTGGAGTGAGAATAAGTACTTTGGTTTTAACCCGTTATTACTGCTCATTAAAAATTAGTATAAAAACGACTTTTCTTTTAATTTTCAGCTAATGAGTTATAATTAGTATAATGATTTTTCTTTTAATGTTTTGGCAAATGTATCTAAGATATATTCTAAATAATGTTCAGTATAAGTGTTTGAACAAAATTGTATGATTATAAAATTATTGAAGAAAAATGTTCAGATGAATGATAATACCAACACCCAAACATAAGTTAGAGATTAAAAAAAACTTAATTGGTTGTAAAATAATTTAATCATATTGTTTGATAATTTCTATTCTATTTATAATTTTTATTTATTTTATTATTTAAATTGTATTAAATAATTTAATTAAATCAAATAAACAACTTCATTTAAAAAAAAATGCTTAGCATTCTGAAAACATAGTTACAATCCAATAATATTCTACAATTCTTTTACATTAATAGAAGAACTAAAAATTAATTTTACTGTTCTGGCTTAAAGTTGAAATGATTATAGGCCAAATAATGAAAACTGAATAGAAAATAAGTATTAAATTTGTTATAATTTTATATTTTTTTGTATTTAATGCATAGTCAATCTTAATTTTATGATCACAGTGCAGTTTTCCTTTTTCTATTGATAACTTAATATTAAAGAAGATAGAAGATATATTTTGGAGGCCTGAAATTCCTTTTATAATGTTAATAGATATGATAAAATGTGAAGATGAAAAACTAAAATAAAGTCTAAATACCATTTCAACTACCTTCATTATTAATAATAAAGTTTAAAAAAATTAAAAATAATTAAAAACTTTGTACTTAGACTATATATTTTTTAGTTGTGCTAAAAAAGAAATATGTCAATAGTTAAGGTATTGTGTTGAAATAGAGTATAATCAAATAATGAATTATGTATTTCAATTTCATACTAGAGTTTAGAATAATTTTTTATGAAATTTTAAGAGATTTAGTTAGGAAAATATAAAAAACCAAGTTGTTTAATTTGAAAGTATCTTTAACTTAGACATCATTATAAGTGAACCAATTATAACAAGCCTCCAATCGAAGAAGATTACTTATATAAAAAATATTTAAGAAACCAGAAATATGGAATTAAAGAGATATTGGTGTTTGTTATGAATAAAGTTCATTCAATATAATAATAATAATAATAATAATAATAATAATAATAATAATAAAACCTTAAATTTAAATAATTTTTAATTAACTATTTATGTTCATTGAATTACTTTTATGTGCATTTAAATAATTTCGATTAGAACCCAAAATGCAATTTTCAAACAACAATGGGATGAGATTGCCATGAGAGATTTTGTTCCTGCTCTTATATTATATATAACATCATGCTCGTTAAAGCTGTCAAAACGGTAACTTGATCTGACTCATCACGGTTGGTTACTTAGTGAGTCAATCTAAGTCGGCTTATTTATTAGAGAGCTGAAAAAATTCAAATCTGATTTGACTCACCACAGATTAATAGGTTAAACGGGTTGACTCACCAACTCCTTTAATTATAAGTTTTTTTAAAATAAAAAAAAATTATAATTTTTTTAATTCAAATCTAAATAAATTTCACTCTAAAATTATGTACAATTCAAAATAAATAAAAAATTATCATACAATTCAAGCTAATCCAAAAACAATTACAAAAGACGAACAAATAAGTTTTTAATATTGATAATTTTTGTATCCATTTATAATACTAGAGTCTTGAATAGATAAATCTATAATATATTTTTCTCTTTTAAAATATCTTTTTTTATCCTCATCTACAATATAATAAAAAAATTATAACTAGAAATACAACATAATAAATAATTAAATTAAATTAGGCAAGTTGGTGAGTCAACCCAGATCACCACGGGTTCAATCATGATGAGCTGGGTTCTAAGTGAGTCGAGTTGAATATTAATCCGCATAAAACAATTATATTTTTTTCAAATCCAACCCAGCTCAAACCTGTGGTGAGTTGGATCGTCAGTTACAACCCATTTTGACGGCACTAACCTATTACAACCAAATTTAAATATACAATTAGTTTACCATTTTCATTGTTAATGTCCCAGTCTCATTGTTTTTTTAATTATAACTTAATAATTAATTCATCATTAAAAGCTTTTTTCCCTTTTATTTTTGAAACCTATAATCACTTATACACTTAACTAATTTGTTTAATTATACTTATTTCTTGAATAACTAAATAACCAATTCATCATTAAAATCTGTTTTCCTTTTATTTCGGAAACCTATAATTAATTAGGCATGTAATTAATATTAAATGCATGATAATAAATTTGCAATCTTTAAAAAGAAAAAGAAAAAAACTGAGATGATAAAAAGAGTAAATCAATTCAGTTAGGATCCAATATTCTAATAATCAAATTTTAAAATGTGGATTTTAATTTGAACTATAAATGATTCAAAATCTTACACCTCAAACTAAATCTTTAGACATTATATTTCAGCGATTCAATGACTTCGTATACGAATAAAAAAAAATAGTAATTTGATATTTTTTACGAACTAAAATTTTAATTGGAAATAAAACATTACACAGACTCTTTCAAAATCATTATATCTAATAATGCTTCTTAAATGCCCTTATTCTTTAATACTCAATTCTTCGTGAACAAATAATTATTTAAATAAGTAAAAGAAAATAACGGACCAACTAACTTTGTTCATGCATCTTCCGATTAATTTTTTCAATTACCATAATTAACTAATATTAAATGTTTATTTACAAATAATTGACTGTCTTTGAAAATAATAAAAAAAAGGTTAAATAATTTTGTTAGAATAGTTTTAGTAAACCATATCTTGAATCAAATTTTAAATTGTGAATATAAATGAGTGTAAATCTTATATGTTTCTTCATTTGCATGCTCCATTCTATTGTTAGACAGACATCAGAAAGGGATGGCGAGAATTTCTTTCGAGGAGGCTTTCTATGAATTTCTATCAAATTTGAGAGTATTCGCCGTTGATAGTGACCCTATTGTTTTTGAATTCATCAAGAAGATTTGTTACGAATATTGTTATGAAAGTTAGATTTAGAATACTAAATTGATCATTATTTGTTGAGGTAAGAAATAATCTTTTGTTTTGTTAATGATAATTTTAAGGTTTTTTTGCAGTAATCACGTGGATGGAATCACTACGTACTACTGAGATTTTGGAGGAAAGAAAAGTGATATTGATTTGGTACTAATGGAAGTTCATATGCCAAAGATGGGTGGTTATAAGTTCCTACTTGTAAACGAAGAAATTGATGTTCCTGTCATCCGTATGTAACTATTCTTTTATGTTTTTACTTTGATTTTGAATTTGTTTAAATGATCAAGCTTATTATGCAGTGATGTCTTGGGATGATAATAAGAAATCTGTAATGAAGGGTATAAAACTTGAAGTGTGATTACTGGATTAAGCCTTTGCATGAGGATCGACTCAAGAACATGTGGACACATGTTGTTTGGAACTTCATGAGTTAGGATAGGATGTGAAAAGATTATTTTAGGGAGAATTCTCAATTTGTTTCTTCTTCTACTTTTGAAATTTCAAGAGAAGTTTTTAATTTCGGTGAATCACCTTCGAGAAAGAAGTATCGTATGGTATGGACATTAAAACTGCATGTTAAATTTGTTAAAGTTGTGAATCAAATTGGACTGGCTAGTATGATTCTTTAGTCCTTCTTCTATTTTTTTTCTATTCATCCAATATTTAGATTTAATTGATGAAATGTATGTATTAGTTGTAAAGCCCATGAAAAATATCCATTTTAATAAATAATAGTAAATTTTATTAGTATTATTATTAGTAATAATAATAGATAGAAAATATAATTAATAAGAAAATTATGATAAGAAAACTTAAAATTTATGATAAAGAATTATAGGTATTTAGAAGGAAGGGTTCAAAATTTTCAAAACCAATTTTAGAAGGTTTTGTAAAAAAAATAATAGTGAAAAAAAAAGTGAATAGTGCCTAAGGGATAAGCCATCGAAGTTGGTGCAAAGAAGGATCATATAAGTTTTGGAGGTGGTGGGATTAAAATAATATTAAATAAAAACAAACTCAAATAGTGCCAAGATTTGCCCTATAAATAAGAAATCAGTGGGGAGGTTAAATTTTGCACCAAGAAGTAGAGAAATTTAGTGAGAAATAAATTTTGGGAAGAATTTAGAGTAGTAAGAATATTAGAGTGGAGACTCCAGAAGTTTTCCAGGAACAAACGGCGTTAATTATTAAAGTAGAAGAGAGAGAAAAATAATTAACGCCGTTTGTACGGATTTAACGGAAGGGATTTCATTGATATAAATTTTATTAAGTAAGGACGTAATTGACGCACTTTTTAAAGGATGGACTAATTTGACATTTTCGAGCGAAATTGGGGACAAAATAGGGTATTAAGCCTATGTTAATTTATACTCAAGTGATATGAAATATGTGTTGAATACATTTAATTATGTTGGAGATGAATTGATGAATATAAGCAAGATGTGAGTCTCATGGAGAGATTTTGTAATAGCATGGTATGAGTTGATGAATATGAATATGTTATGAGTCTCGTGGAGAGACTCTATATTGGCATTTTATTAGTGTACAACTTGATGTTGAGGGTCCCGTTAGGAAGGTCATCCTGATACTCTAATAACTCTCCAATCTCAATTAGAGAAGAATGAGTTATGTGGTGAGAGGGGCAAAAAGTCCTAGTCTATGTGTCAATTTTGGACATAGGTGTTAACGGACTAACCTTATGGTGACAAGATGGAGCGTATTTGGCCATGATTTTTGTATGGGGGAGTGAAGGTCAACACAAGTGCACGACAACCTGTGACTTCCATCAATGTTCCATCCAAATAATAGAGTCTAGTATAATCATTTGCACCCCTCTTTGTTTGTTGTTCACGCTAACCATTCTGATGCATCGCTCTGACAGTTTTGAATTACCACAAGAGGAATGTTCACTTGCAAAGACTCTTTAAAACTAAAGTCAGTATATATCTCTTTATGATAATTAGTTACCAAATGTATAATTTGTGAATGTGTGACCATCCGAGGTAGTTCTCAAATATATTTCCATTTTGATTGATATATTATGGTTAAACACTTTAAAATAGTTATAAGATGAACTTCCATTTGAATTTATGTGTATGTAATTCTTTTTAAAGTTCTCAAGTTTTACTCAAATTTTCCAAAGTAATAACGTTTTCAAACACTAATACCGTTTGAAAGTTCAATTTATATTCAAATTTTCCTCAAGTGGACACATTTTTGGACACTTAAATCATTCTCGGATTTTCTCGAGATAGACACACTTTTGGACGCTCATGCATGGATTTACAGAGTAATCACATATTTGGATGCTCATGCTCAAATTTAACAAGTAGTCACATATTTAGACATTCATGCTCAAATTTAGTGAGTTGTCTCATAGACACTCTAACAACTCTCACCACATGTCTCCTTCTATTTTATATAAGTATGAATGAATATTAAATCGTCAATACATATCATTTCTTGAATTCATACGTCTCTGCAGGAATTAAAGTATGAATGTCGTACAACTCATCCATATATACCATGTTTAAGAGTATTAACATCAATACTATTATGAACATCATGATCTTAGAACCATAGAACTAGATAATGTAAAAAAAAACGCAAGACAACATACACAGTAATTTGGCATGCTCAACGTTCGACTTCACAGTGGTTCACTAGTCTAAGTTGACACACAATGTTGAGAACTCCTGAAGAACTCTAACTTACGAACAATTAACGGTAAATACCAACGTTTAGCACCAAAACCATTGAAATTATTTGATTTGAGTACACTCAGCAATATAAACTGTCACTCAAGTATACTTTCTCTTATTTAATAAAATATATTTTAATATTATTAGTTCATGTGAAAATTAATTAAGCATAGTCATATAATAAGAGAAAGCATGGCACAATAACATAATAGCTTGTTTTTCTGTACATTAAATGGGTAAATGTAGAAAAGTATATATTTTTTTTAACTTTACTTCAAATTTAATCTAAACTTAGTTTTTATATTATAAAAAAAACAAAAATGTATTAAAAGTCATAATCTATAATAATTCAATCAATCAGATTCCACATTCATAGATACTATGATTAATTCTTTTATTGCGTTTTCTAATTCCTGTATCAATAAGTTTCAAGAAAAGTGCATTGTGTGTTGATAAAAATGTGAAAAAATTAAAATTAATTCACTTCCTCTTAATTTAATAAAGTCTACCTATCTTTTTAACACCTTTGACATGTTACATTATTACAACTTCATACATCAATTATAAGAATACAAACCTTAGTGACAAATAAGACATATTGAGAGAAGATATCGAGAAAGAAATCTTGATTTGAATGTCAGAGTACAAAATACCTTTGTAAATATTTTTTTCCTTTCAAAATTGAGAATTTAAATCAAAAGTAATAAAACTATAACATAAACTGAAAGTGAGGAGACGAGAAATACTAATGATTTTATAGCATCTATAGTTTTTCTAAAAACAATTTTAAATACGATAACTTTATCTTAAATCACGTTATAAATTCTTAATTTGTATATTACTTAAATCAAACTTCATCTTTTTAGTTTTATTGACACAAAAAATTTAACTATTTTGCCAATTATAATTACATGCTGGTCTTGTAACATCCCAAAAATCTCACACTTAAAATTTCATAGTTGATATATATCTATACATGTTGTAAACTCATATTTGAAAAATCCTAATTATTACTTGAGTTCTTCTACTTTATTCTTCTATCTTTCCCTTCCTAGGCACTGAGTCAGCCGATATTCCTTCATCTGCTCCCGTATAACGAATTATACGATCATCGCACATACCCAAACACAAACAAGTAGGGGTGAGCTAGACATAAAAGCATGTTATTCAAACTCACATGACATGCAAAAATAATCACTCAAACATGGTAAAATGACATCACAGGACTTGTTACTTTATAAACCGACTCGACTTGTTACTTTATAAACCGACTCGACTTGTTACTTTATAAACCGACTCGTCCGGACTAGAATGATTACCGAGTTATGGCGGGTCTTGCACTCGTGGTGGCTTATGAAACTTGGGCTCCCCCACCCTACCACACTCACGAGGTTAATCCGTTATCACTCACCTTGGGCCATACTGGAAGCACCCAAGACTAGGACCTCCTGCTACTCCTCACCACATGGTTCAATCCTCTCTACGTGAGAAGAAAGACCATTGGAGTTTCAGGATGACCCCCAAGACTGAGCTACCATGCAATCATTCTACACACCACCAGGGCACCACCATGTATCCTCTCCTTGAGGATCATGGAATTACGTCCATGAACCATACTGTTACTTTGAAACTTAACCCAAGACATGAATAACCGGATACCATCATATTATCACAATGAATCCAACATATCTCATACATTCACATACTTCCCCATAAATCACATCATTATAGTTCACAACCATGTTCAGATGCATAAATTCAAATCCAATAAAATCCAATCATCGCAGAAATCATACAAACTGAATATATCACAAAATAAATTAACAATTCTAAAATATCACTATAAATGGTCACTGGAGAAGAATCAAATGTTTGACGAATCAAACTCACCATAAACGCCAGTACATATGACTAGTCACAACTTACTGGATTAGACCAGGGTTGCTCTATGATCAAGGATGTACCAACTCCAGTTTTTAAGATTCCTCTATCCTACCATCACAATTATAATTCATAATTTCGTATCTACCATAATAACATGAATTCATTCCAACGAGACATATTGCACAATAGTTTAACAGTACTTAATATGTACAACAAGATTTAAGTTAAAAACCTGTCGAGTAGACTTCCAGGAAAGAGAGGTGCGTCACAATGGACAACTTAAGTACCAAGTCTTTCCTTAGCCAAAGTGTTCCTCAACTAGTTTTTAACAAATTTTTTATTTACAGATTCAAAATAACAACATATAATACTAACACCGAAATTCAATTTAATTTAATTTTCTAATATATAATATATTGTATTACTCATCTTCCAATCTTCAAAATACAACTACACATAAAATTTAAGAATATAATTATTCAAGATTTTACTCAATTCAAATAAATTTACTATTTCGTGAAACAATTTCTCTTCACTCATATCATTAATTAAATATCTGAACCAATCAAACTAATTAACAACATGTTTAGATCATGTGGTATAATTTTCAGTCCAATCCAACGGTTAATAAGGCAGAACTCATAATTTTGTATAAATGGTCCAAAGACAGAAATTAAGCAATATTGAGATCCCTAAGAAGATACGAAATTAATATCTCTAAATCTATAACTCTAATTTCCAATCTGAACGGTCAAAGTAATTCACTATGTGTTAGAAACTACATATTAAAATTTGCGGTTGATCTAACGGTTAACTAGATAGATATTGAGGTTTTACCGAGGTAACTCAGGGACAAAATTTTAAGTGGTTTTCGGTTATACTCAAAATGCGGAACGAATTACTCTAAGCACAGACATCTAATTACAAATCGGAACGGTCAAGATGACTTAATATGTCTTATGAACTACATACTAAAATTTGGGCTCAATCTAACGGTAAATAAAATATATCTGAAGTTTTTACCATGATAACTTAAGAACAGAAATATAGTGTTCATCAGATTTTTCAAACCTTCAAAATTACTTTCTCAAAACATAGACTTCGAAATACAAATCCGATCGGTCAAAGTGTAGTAATATATCTGAGGGATCATATATCCAATTTTCAGGTTGATCTAACGGTCAAATAGGTCAGAATCTATATTTTACCGAGAGGACTCAGTAACCAAATTATAGGGGTAATTAATTTACTCAAACATGCAAGGATTTATTTCTCCAAGTAGAGACTTCTAATTGATGATCCGAACGGTCAAAGTGAAGAAATAGGTCTTAGGATTCATAAATTAAACTTTTAGCTAAATCCAAAGGTAAAAACAATTAAAAGAAAGGTTTTAGCACAGTAATTCAAAAATAAAAAAGTTATAATCATAAAAACTAAATTTATACAAGTGAATAGATAACTACCATTACCAAAATTTTAACATGTTCATAACTCATATTCATGATCATAACATGTATAAAAATCATATATAAGAAGGATTAGCTCCCCTACCTCTATTCCAGACTTCTCTTGCTCCGAATTCGTTTTCTCCGAAAATCCTCTAGAGCCTCTACTCTTCTTGCAACTAAAATTTCTTCCTAACTCTTTCTTCTCTATATTTCTCAAGGTTTCTCACTTGATTCTTCCTCTCTTTGTGCAAAATAGTCTCCCCCCTAATGGCTATTTATAGTCCAAAATTTTTACTATTCATCATTTTTTTTAATTTTAATTTTATTATATTAATTTCTTAATCACCACTTACATAATGGATTCATAATGGATTCCTTAATAATGACCTCAAATATGAATGCTTTCTCCATTATCAATATTTTAAATTTTTTTTTTATTATTTTTTTTTACAAAAAGGTAGAAAAGAGTTTGAACCCATCACCAAAATTTTCTACCAATTAAGTTACCAAAATTTCTTATTTAACTTTACACATTTTATAAACTTATTATATTTTCCATTCACAAAGAAATTTATTACTACTAGTAATAAAATTATTACTATTAAGGTAAATATTTTTCTTGGGTCTTACAGGTCCATTATCACTTTGCTTACATTTTTATGAAACAAATCTTATTATGTTTATAATGCAATATTTATTCTTTTAATATTCTAAATACGGTAACTTTCACGTATTTAATAAAAATGTATTGCAATATTATTCGTTCATGTGAAAATTAATTTATAAAATGATTGAGCCTAAGAACTAAATGAGTAAGTATAGAAAAAGTACTATTTTCTTTAACATTTACTTCAGATTTTCAATAACTTCGTATACGAATAAAAAAAATAGTAATTTGATATTATTTACAAACTAAAATCTTAATTGGAAAGAAACCTTAAGGAGAGTCTTTCAAAATCATCTCCTATTCTTTTATATTCAATTCTTCAAGAACAAGTCATTAAAGATATTTAAATAAGTAAAGGAAAATATGGAGCAACTAATTTTGTTTATGCATTTTTCAACTAAATTTTTCAATTACCACAATTAACTAATATTAAATGTCTGTCATAATTAATTGACTATCTTTGAAAAGAAAAATCAAAAGATTAAATAATTTTGTTAGAATATTTTCAATGAACCATATCTTGAATCAAATTAAAAAATGTGAATATAAATTATGATAAATTTTACATTTTTTTTTCATTTGCATACTCCATTCTATGGTCAAAGAGTCATTAGAAAGCAATGGTTAGAATTTCTTTCGAAAAGACTTTTCGTGAATTTCCATCAAATATGAGGATACTCGTTGTTGATACGGACTCTAATGTTCTTGAATGCATCAAGAAGATATCTGACGAATATTGCTATGAAGGTTAGATATAGAATACTAAATTGATCACTATTTGTTGAACTAAGAGATAATATTTGGTTTTTTTAATGATAATTGTAAGGTTTTTTGCAGTTATCACATGCACAGAATTGTTACGTGCTACAGAGATTTTGCATGAAAGAAAAGTGGGTATTGATTTAGTATTGATGGAGGTTCATATGCCAAAGATGGATGGTTATGAATTCTTATTTGCCAACCAAGAAATTGATGTTCCTGTCATCAGTATGTAACTATTCTTTTATGTTTTTCCTTAGATTTTGAACTTGTTTAACTGATCAAATTTACTATGTAGTGATGTCTTGGGATGATAACAAGAAATCTGTAATGAAGAGTATAAAACTTGGAGGTTGTGATTACTGGATTAAGCCTTTGCATGAGGATCAACTCAAGAACATGTGGACACATGTTGTTAGGAAGTCCATGAATGAGAATAGGATGTGAAGAGATTATTTTAGCGGGAATTCTGAATTTGTTTCTTCTTCTACTCTTGAAATTTCAAGGAAAGTTGATAATGTCGGTGAATCACCTTCAAGAAAGAAGTCTCGTATGGTATGGACACCAGAACTACATGATAAATTTGTCAAAAATGTCAATCAAATTGGACTTGCTAGTATGATTCTTTAGCCTTTCTTCTATTTTTCTCTATTCATTCAATATTTAGATTTAATTTATGAGATGTATGTATTAGTCCTTATTCCTTATGTAATAGGGATAAAATCAATTTAGAATATATAAGTAGATATAAATTTCTTTCTACTTAAAATTTAGGCTTAATACCCTATATTGTCCCCAGTTTCGCTCGAAAATGTCAAATTAGTCCATCCTTTAAAAAATGCGTCAATTCGTCCTCACTTAATAAAATTTGCATCAATGAAATCTCTTCCGTTAAATCCGTACAAACGGCGTTAATTATTTTGCATCAAGATAATTAACGCCGTTTGTACGGATTTAACGGAAGAGATTTCATTGATGCAAATTTTATTAAGTGAGGACGTAATTGACGCATTTTTTAAAGGATGAACTAATTTGACATTTTCGAACGAAACTGAAAACAAAATAGGGTATTAAGCCTAAAATTTATTTTTAAACATGATTTCACAATTTTTTTTATTATAAAGAGGTTTTGTACCTTTGAGTTAAATTTGAAGTACACATTTTAAACATGATTTCACAGTTTTTATTGTTACCTTTCAGATGCTGTGCCAAAGAAAGTTCTTGAGCTCATGAATATGCCTGGTTTGACAAGAAACCATGTTGGTAGTCACTTACAGGTTTGTGTCATTTTACATGCTTGCACATGTTCAAAGTAAATACATTTATGGTTCGTAGATCCTTTATTTATTAAACATTTACAACATTATTGATTGGCAGAAATATAGAAATACTTTGAAGAGAAAACCTCAGCAATCTGCTACAGATATATCACTACATAATCATCTTCATGGAGAAGAAGCTTTGAATATGGCACTTGATCACCCAATGGCTCCCTATACTACTAACTTTGTTTTTCCACAGTCCTCGAAAACTATGCCTAACAGTGTTTCAGTAGATACATTGCAACAACAGCAGGAAATGCAGCAGTGGATGGAGTCTTTCTTTTTATGAGTTTCTATCATTTTTATTGTACAAGGGAGATTAGTTTTTCTTTTAAATTCTTCTTTTTGCATAAATTTTATACAGTTCAATGTAAAAGGGATAATTCAGATTTGTATAAATTCGTCTTTTCGCAATCAATTAAAGAAAATATACTAAATGCATATTTAGATTATAAGTATTAAATTCTTCTTTTCGCAATCAATTTAGATTATAAGTATTAAATGTGTATAATAAATAATTGACTGTCTTTGAAAAGAAAAAAGATGTGAGACGATAAAAAGGTTAAATCGATTCTGTTAAAATGTTTCCAACCAACCATATCTAGAATCAAATTCTAAAATGTGAATATAAATGATATTAAACTCTTTTCACTTGCTTGCTTCGTTTTATGGTCAGATACATCAAATAGAAATGACCAAGAATTGGTTATATTCTTGTTATAATTTATTAAATTAATTTTTACGATTAATGAATAGTGTGTATAATAATTATCTTCAAGAAATAATCTTTTAAAAAAAAATTAGTTTTAATAACCTATTATTAGTTAATATAACTGATGTCATATGTCATTATCAGTTATGAATTGTATTTTAAAACTCTTATGAATCAAGAAGATATTTTCGCAATCAATTAAAGAAAATATACAAGTGTTTTTTTTTATATCAAATATTATCAAGTGCTCTTAAAGATTCATTAACTTCTCTCAAAGTTTTAAAAATTTATCAAAGGTTATGCTCCAAAAGATTTTAAAATGTTTTTGTTGTAGTAATGTTATATTTAACCAGATTATTTATAGGTTTGTGGTTGCTTTGTAACTAAATAGTAGTTCTAGTTGTGTTTTTGTTTGTTTGTGAGAGTTTATAAAGTTAAATATCTTCTTATATAGTTAAAGAGTGGATAAGACCACTATACTCTTGAAATAATCATGAGTAGATAAGACAAAGATTTTTTTTATATATAATGTAAGATTGAAATTAATATTTTCTAGAATTTTGTAATTGTTGTTTATTTTGTATAAACTTGTGATCGATAACAAAACTATTTTTTTTCTTGAATTTAAGGTCAATGAGATATAAAAATTATGCTTTTTTTTCGTTATTATTATTATTTTTTATTGTCTTTTCTAATTGTTGTATTAATTAGTTCAAGAAAAGTACCTCTAATTTAATAAAAGCCTACCTATTTTTTTAACATCTTTTACATGTTGTATTAGTACAATTTTATCCATCAATAATAAGAATGCACCTTGGTGATAAATAAAACCTACTCAGAGAAAAATGTGAACAATAAAATAATGATTTAAATGTTAGAGTATATTTGTAGATAGGTTTTCTTTCTAAGACTGACAATTGAAATCAAAATGAAAATCAATAAAACCAAAACAAAAACTCAAAGAAAAGAAGATTAAAAATACTAATGGTTATATAGGAGGTATTAGTTTCTCTAAGAACAAATTTAAATATAATAACTTTGTCTTAAATCACCTTATAAATTCTTATTTTGTATTTTACTTAAATCAAACTTGATCTTTTTAGTTTTATTGATACAAAGTATTTAATTACTTTGCCAATTATAATTATATGCTGGTCCACTATCACCTTACTTACATTTTTTTAGAACAAATCTTATTACGTTTAATATACAATATTTATTCTTTTAATATTCGCTAACTTTCTCGTATTTAATAAAAATATACTGTGATATTATTTGTTCATACGAACGAAGATTATTTTATATAATTATCCAGCATAGTCATATAATAAAAAAACATGTCATGATAACATAGAAACCTGTTTTTCTATACATTAACGGTAGAAAAAAATACAATTTTCTTTAACTTTATTTCAAATTTGATCTAAATCTAGTTTTTATTTTTTGTAAATAACCAAAATTTTTAAAATCACAATGTATAATCATAGGATCAATAAGAATCCATATTCATAGACACCATCAGTAATTGCTTTTTAATAACTAACTGTTTACTTAGTTAACTTTCTAATAACATAAATTTTTAATATTTTAATCTCATTTTGCTTGTTCATCCATTTTCTAACTAATTTTTTTAATGACCCAGTTTAGTTAATTTTCAATTGTAACTAAATAATCAATTCATCATTAAATTTTTTTTTTCTTTTTATTTCTAAATTCTATATTTATATACTAAATAATAAATTCATTCTTCGGTAATTAACGGTGGAATGTTCTTCAATAATTATCGACGGTCAGAATCCGTTGTTAATGGTTACCGACATCTGTATTATCGACAAAATAATAATCGTCGGTAATCCGTCGATAAATGTTTATTATCGACAGAATTTGACCGTCTGTAATACCAGTTCTTATTGTAGTAAATGAAACCCTCACTTGAAACTCCTGCAATTCTTCATTTCCATGTCATTTTCATTTTTTAATTTCTTCTATACATGAACCACTCACAGCACGACATATGACAAAGTCAAAAGTTTTAAAAATGAGTGTCAAAATATCATTATCTTTGTTTTTCTGAGTTGCCATAATTTATGTTGTACAAGAAAATTAGTTTTTCTTTGTTTTGAAATCCAATGCCTTCTTTGAAGATTTTCCTTTTTTACATTCTTCATTTTGTATAAATTTTATACAGATATTATTTGGTCTTGTTGATTTTTTATAAATATTTTAGTAGTTCTTGATAATCCTTAAATTAACATTACGTTATTTTAGTGTTTGACTAATAGTAGTGAATATTGGAGTTGGATTGCACCACTTAAAGTTATATCTTTAATTTTTTTACGGTAATTTTTAATCTTTTACTTTTTAATATAAAATGTATAACATTTATATGAATATTTTTATATTTTAATAAGCTTCCTTTTTTAATCTTCTAAATTAGAGAAGTATACTTTGGTTTTAATCAGTTATTACCACTCACTAAATTAGATAAGATACTATTGAATTGAAACTCTATCATACAATAAACAATCTTTCAAATTGAACTAAAACGAATTAAATGTTTTCTGATAACTTAAAAAACATTAAGAAAATAAAATTTAGCGCTTTTAATCAATTACATAATTAGTTAAATTGTTCTTCAAATTCAAAAGATTCTAACAACAATATAATTGACTATATAAGGAATTAACCAATTAAATATTGATGTGAATGTCAAATTACCTTTGTAAATACTTTTGCCTTCCAAGACTCACAATTGAAATCAAAATTAATAAAACCATAACACAAACCGAAAGAAAGGAAGATGAAAAATACTAATGATTTTATAGAATCTATTAGTTTTTCTAATTAACAATTTTAAATACGATAACTTTATCTTAAATCATGTTATAAAATCTTACTTTGTATTTTACTTAAATCAAACTTAATCTTTTTAGTTTTTTTATACAAAATATTTAACTATTTGTCAATTATAATTATATGTTGTTCCACTGCCACCTTACTTACACTTTTTTTTGGAACAAATCATATTACATGTATAATACAATATTTATTCATTTATTATTCTAAATACGTAAATTTCTCGTATTTAATAAAAATATATTGTAATATTATTCTTCATGCAAAGGTTATTTTGTATACAATGATGGAGCAATCATATAATAGAGAAAACATATCACAACAATATAAAATCCTGTTTTTCTATACATTAAATGAGTAAGTGTAAGTGTAGAAAAAGTACAATTTTCTTTAACTTTACTTCAAATTTGATCTAAATCTAGTTTTTACTTTCTCCAAATAATCAAAATTTAATTTAAAATCACAATGTGTAGTCATTCAATCAATCAGAATGCATATTCATAGATATTATGATTAATTTCTTTTATAATAACTAACTGTTTACTTAGTTAATTTTCTAATAAAATAATTTTAATATTTTAATGTCATTTTGAGTGTCATGCATTTTTTAACTAATATTTTTAATGACTCAGTTTCGTTAATTTTCAATGTTAATTTTCAATGTTAATTTTCAATTATAACTAAATAATCAATTCATCATTAATTTTTTTTTTTCTTTTTATTTCTGAAACTTATATTTATACATGTAATTAATATTTTCTCCATTAGCTACGAATTCATCATTAACATCTTTTTCTCTGAAACCTATATTTACTTAGACATATAACAAATATGTAACAAATATTCAATGCATGATAAATAATTTCGTTTGAAAAGAAAAAAAAACATTTGAAATAAAAAGAGTAAATCAATTATTTTAAATTTTTTAATTTTAAAAATTGGAGTGAGAATAAGTACTTTGGTTTTAACCCGTTATTACTGCTCATTAAAAATTAGTATAAAAATGATTTTTCTTTTAATTTTCAGCTAATAAGTTATAATTATTATTAATTTGAGTAACAACTTATGTTTTGGCAAATGTATCTAAGAGATATTCTAAATAATGTTCAGTATAAGTGTTTGAACAAAATTGTATGATTATAAAATTATTGAAGAAAAGTGTTCAGATGAATGATAATACCAACACCCAAACATAAGTTAGAGATTAAAAAAAACTTAATTGGTTGTAAAATAATTTAATCATATTGTTTGGTAATTTCTATTCTATTTATAATTTTTATTTATTTTATTATTTAAATTGTATTAAATAATTTAATTAAATCAAATAAACAATTTCATTTAAAACTGCATAGCATTCTGAAAACATAGTTACAATCCAATAATATTCTACAATTCTTTTACATTAATAAAAGAACTAAAAATTAATTTTACTGTTCTGGTTTAAAGTTAAAATGATTATAGGTCAAAGTTAATGAAACTGATTAGAAAATAAGTATTAAATTTGTTATAATTTTATATTTTTTGTATTTAATGCATAGTCTATCTTAATTTTATGATCACACTGCAGTTTTCCTTTTTCTATTGATAACTTAATAAGCAAGAGAGAAGATATATTTTGGAGGCGTGAAATTCCTGTTATAATGTTATAGATATGATAAAATGAGAAGATGAAAAACTAAAATAAAGTCTAAATACCATTTCAACTACCTTAATTATTAATATTAAAGTTTAAACAAATTTAAAATAATTAAAAATTTGTACAAAGACTATAGTTTTTTTAGTTGTGCTAAAAAAGAAATATGTCAATAATTAAGGTATTGTGTACAAATAGAGTATAATCAAATAATGAATTATGTATTTCAATTTCATACTAGAGTTTAGAATATTTTTTTATGAAATTTTAAGAGATTTAGTTAGGAAAATATAAGAAAACCAAGCTGTTTAATTTGAAAGTATCTTTAACTTAGACATCATTGAACCAAATATAACAAGCCTCCAATAGAACAAGATTAGTGATATAAAAAATATTTAAGAAACCAGAAATATAGAAGTAAAGAGATATTGGTGTTTGTTATGAATACAGTTCATTCAAAATAATAATAATAATAATAATAATAATAATAATAATAATAATAATAAAACCTTAAATTTAAATAATTTCCAATTAACTATTTATGTTCATTTAATTACTTTTATCTGCATTTAAATAATTTCCAATAGAACCTAAATGCAATTTTCAAACAGCAACTTAATGGGATCTCATTGGTTTCAGGGAACTCAACTACTTGCAACCTTTGCCTACCTTTGTCAGCTATTGCCATGTTCCTGGTCTTATATTATATATAACATGACTCTCGTAAAACCAACTTTAAATAGCGTTAAATATGTTTTTAGTCCTTGAACTATCAAATGATTTTAGTTTTAGTCCCTCCTTCAAATTATGGTACATTTTGATCCTTGTCCTTAAGGAAACTATAATTTTTCGTCTTCCAAAACGAACGTCATTAAATTTAATCTGATATGGCTAACGGTGTGTCACATCACTTTTTTTTTCTGAAACGTGGCTATCTGTTCAGGCCGTGAGACTTCTCTCTCTTATTCATCTCCATCATCCTCTTCAATGCCTTCAATGTCGTCAACAATACCGGCAACAATGCCATCACCTTTTTACGAAATCGCGATTCCAGAAAAGGGAAAGGAAAGGAGACTTTCTCCTAACAGCGTGGCCTTGTGCCATGGCCAAAGAGGAAGAAACTCTTCCTAAATCCTCTTTTTCCCAAGGTTGGGTGGTTCACGAGCAAGGAGCAACAGAGAAATTGGGAAAAAGAAAAATGGACTAGGGTTTTTTCTAGAGTTATATGGAACAAAAATTCTAAAGGAATTTTTTCCAATTTGAAAGAATTTGTTGTTGTAAATTGTGACAACTTGATAAATTTGAAAGTGGACCAAGACTGTTAAATGTATAGTTGTTGAGGTAGATAATGCTTTTCTTTTTCAGAACGAAACTTCTAATTTCCCATTGAAAAAAGATAAAAAAGAATCGACAATGATGTTATCAAGTATTACTGAAATCATATATGTTGTATCATATAATTTGATCACTATAAGCATTAAAAACATCAATTAACTACATTTTTATATCAACAGAACAAACACATAATATTTGACAGTACAAATATGACATTCATCCATGGGCATGGAGATTTCATGTGAGCCATTTTGTTCCTAGCACCAAACCTACTGGACTAAAGAATGGTGATACAGGAGTTTGTTACAACATAATACATTGAACCAAGCTCAAATCTAGCAACAACTCTCTCACAGTAAAACAATACAATGAGCTATTGAAGTGGCTAGAGAAAAAGAGAAAATATGAAATCACACCATATGGAGGAAATTGCGGCAAGTATAAAAGAAATATCTAAGATGCAGCAATAACCTTGGAAGAACTACCTCTATGTTTCCCCTATCCTGCGATAGCAGAGCTCTGATTAAACAAGTGCATTTTTTAGGAGATAGTTGTGCCACAACTGGATGGGTCCATTTAAGGGTAGTTTTTTGTTATAAACCGTAAATCTGTTACAATAAAAGGGTTCAATGGGATACTTCAGAGGATTCTTTGAGAATTAGAAAGTTATTAGGAGCATAACAAACCTCTCAAAATATCTAGAAATTGCGCCATTCTCTGAAAGAGATATTCCTCACTAATCAATAAAGAATTATCTCTCCTTCTCTCTTTGTCAAGAATTTGTTGTTGTAAACTGTGACAGCTTGATAAATTTTTTTCCTTCATCCCTTTCAAGAAATCTTGGGAAGCTTAAAACACTTCAAATAAGCGATTGTAACAAATTGGAAGAAATTGTTGGAAAGGAAGAGACAATGAAACATGGAGTAAGTGAAACATTTAAATTTCCTAGTTTGTTCTCACTAAAATTTATTCATTTGCCAAAACTTAGTTGTTTTTATCCTGGGAAATACCACCTAGAATGCCCTAGATTAGAAAGCTTAGTTGTGTACTTTTGCTGTAAGTTGAAGTCACTCACATCAGAATTTCACTGTCACAAAGAAGCAGTTATACATAGTGATCAAAATTGTTCCAATTATGCGTCTACAACAACCTGTGTTCTAAGTTGAAAAGGTGACTAAGCATGGCACAAACAATTTTTACTTTTCTTTTCTTATTTTCCTCCTAACTAACACCGTGCATTAATTGATTTGTCCTTAATTGCTAGGTTGTTGTGCAATTATCTTGTTGTGCAATGCACATTGCCATAAAACCTCCTTCACAAATTAAGTTTTCTCGGTCTAATATCATATCCCCTTGAACTTATGGTGGGATTGGTTAACACCATAAATTTTATCTTTATATTTATGAAAGAAAGAATCAGATACACATTTAGTTAAAATATCACAACTTGAAACTGCATTGGAAGATGAATAATGAGATGAGCAAGTTTCTGTTAAACACAATTACAAACAAAAATGTAGGTTTAATTCAAAATGTTTGGATGTTGGGTGCGTAATAGGATTTGTAGCAAGAAGATGATGTACAATTCTAGCAATGATGCACGTACTAACGCTAACACACACGGTAATAGAGGTTTAGAGAAAATATATAGCGCCATAGATCACAGAAAACAGATAAAACTGTCTACCATCATTCTCGTATAACAACTTATTTGAACATAAACCAAACTTCAATCCCGAAGTTATCTGAATCACCTCATTCAGACACTAAACCATTGCCAAGCAATACATTCCATTGCAACCCAATTCAGTAGATGCTAGATTGCAATATTATCTTCGTGTTATATAGAAGTTATAAAACACATTGATTTTATTTCTTAATCATGTAACTCGAGAAAAAACCCTAGTCCATTGTTTTCCCAATTTCTCTTTTCTCCTTGATCGCGGACCACCCAACCTTGGGAAAAAGAGGATTTCTTTGCAATTGTGATTTTGGTGGTGATAAACGTCTAAAACCTTCACTCGCGGGGTGGCGCTGAGTGAAGAGCTAGTGATTCTGGTTGTTCGGAGAAGGCGACGACATTCTGGAAGTGCAATCTAGGCAGGGCTTCTTCCTCACGCAACACAGAAAGAGTTTTTTCCTCTTCCGTCATGGCACAAGGTCACGCTGCTAGGAGAAAGCCTCCTTTCCCTTCTCTTTTCTGGAATCGTGATTCGTAAAAAGGTGGTGGCATCGTTGTCGGCATTGTTGACGACATTGAAGGCATTGAAGAGGATGATGGAGATGAATAAGAGAGAAAAGTCTCACGGTCTGAACAGATCACCACGTTTCAGAAAAAAAAAAGTGATGTGGCACACCGTTAGCCACATCAGATTAAATTTAACGGCGTTGGTTTTGGAGGACGAAAAATTATAGTTTCCTTAAGGACAAGGATCAAAGTGTACCAAAGTTTGAAAGAGGGACTAAAACTAAAATCGCTTGATAGTTGAGGGACTAAAAACATATTTAACCCATTTAAATATACAATTGGCTGACCATTTTAAAGCAGAGCAAGTTTTGGTACATAGTCATCCTTTATCAATCTTGAATATGCTCGTTAATATAAATAACCTGTTTTTTTATGTATTAAATGAGTAAACATGTAACTGATTTCTTCACTTTACAAGTGATACCAACATGAGAAACATAGAGGCATACGTGGATAACTAAAATCATTGAAAACTTTATATATTATTTGTTAGATGTTAAGTTGTGTGTTTATGTTAATTGGGCTTAGCCCATTCTGTATTTAGGGTTTAACCCTTATCTTACATTATAAATAAACTACCCTATGTGTATGCTAAACACATAAGGGAGATTTCTCCTAATCTTCTCTACTATTTCATATGGTATTAGAGCCATGGTTATAGCCTATCCTAGCGAGTTCTATGTGGGCATTCTATTCTTCTATTCCACCCGTAATCGGGCCGTTATCGGACCACCCAATTTTTACTATCACGCACGAGATGTCTATACCTCGGCGTGAAGGGGGTGTGTTGGAAGTCTCACTTCGACTGGAGATAAGGCCAAATTATAATATATAAGTGAGGTGCAAACCTCACCTTACAAGCTGGTTTTGTGGGGTTGAGTTAGGCTAAAATCCCACTTTCTAATATGGTATCAGAGCCATAGTTAAAGTCTATCCTAGCGAGTTCTAAGCGGGCATTCTATTCTTCTATTCCACCCGCTATCGGGCCGTTATCGGACCGCCTAATTTCTACTATCATGCACGAGATGTCTATACCTCGGCATGAAGGAGGTGTGTTGGAAGTCCCACATCGACTAGAGATAAGGCCAATTCATACTTTATAAGTGGGTGCAAACCTCACCTTACAACCCGGTTTTGTGGGGTTGAGTTAGGCTTAAAACCCACCTTCTAATATGGTATCAGAGCCATGGTTAGAGCCTATCCTAGCGAGTTCTATGTGGGCATTATATTCGTCTATTCCACCCGTAATAAAGCCGGTTTTGTGGGGTTGAGTTAGGCTAAAAGCCCACTTTCTAATATGGTATCAAAGCTTAGGTTTTGTTCCAGCCAGTTCCACAGTCTCTGGTACCCATCGCCGCCGTCGTCGCCGCAGCCGCCGCCGGAGTTCTAGAATCGACCGACGACCATACCATTCGGATCGCCTCGGCCGGGCGACCACCGTGGTGCAAAGATCGCGGCAAACAGACCATCCACGCGCCTCCACGCGCCGCCGCAAAGGTCACCAGATCCGCCTCTTCCCATCGCGCGTTGCCGGCGAGATCCGCCGCCGACCAGGACCGTCGTGATCGCCTCCTTGTCCTCTTTCTGGATCTGTTGTCGTTGCGTCAATCGGAGCACTTTGGATTTTTTTAGGGTTTCTCCCTCTTCATGGCTGCCCAACTTGATGATCGGAGTCGGTCTCGCCAGCCAGGTAAAGGAAGTCCAAAATGTGACCACTGTGGCAAGCTAGGCCACAAAATTGATAGATGTTATGCGCTTCATAGACGTCCTCCTCGACCTATAGCAATGGGTAATTCTCATCCACCTCCCCGATCACCGTCTGCAAACCATCCTACTTCATCAAATACCATAAATAACCCTGTACTCTTTCAGGAATTTCTCAACCGTAAAAACTATTTTTCAATCTTTTTTCAATGAAATAAAAACTCAGTTTGGGGTTTCTATTCGCACTTTACGCAGTGATAATGGCCGTGAATACCTTTCTCAACCGTTTAAACATTTCATGGCTTCTCATGACATTCTTCACCAAACCTCATGTGCCTATACCCCTCAATAAAATGGGGTGGCTGAGCGCATAAATAGACACCTTATTGACACAACTCGTAACCTTCTCATTCATGGTCAAGTACCCTTACGTTTTTGGGGTGATGCTGTTCTCACGGCATGTTATCTTATCAATCGAATGTCATCTTCCGTCCTAGATAACAAAATCCCTCATTCTATCTTATTTCCTCCAGACTCTCTACATCCATTACCTCTTAGAGTTTTTGGGTCTACATGTTTTGTTCATGATTTTAGTCCTGGTCTTGATAAGTTATCTCCTAGGTCTCACAAATGTGTCTTCTTAGGATTTCCACGGTCACAAAAGGGCTATAAGTGTTTTTCCCCTTCCCTCAATCGTCATTTTATCTCTACTGATGTCACTTTTGATGAATCTTCTTTTTACTTTACACATTTATCTTCTAGTTCTGTACCTCTCCCTGTTACTGTTGATATTCCTCTTATCTGTGATCCTCCTGGTGATGCTCCACCCATTTTGTCTCCTCCTTCTTTAGACTCTCATTCACCACAGGATCGTCCTTCACCACCACCCCTTCAGGTTTATAGTCGTCGCAATTGTCTCCCTCGTGACTCACTTCCAGTGCCGCCTCATGTGTCTCCTCCGGCTCTAGCAAATGAGTCTGACTTGCCTATTGCCCTCTGTAAAGGTATACGCTCTACCCGTAACCCTTCCCCCCATTATACTGTTCTTAGTTACCATAGATTATATCCATCTTTTTACACTTGTCTCTCATCCATTTCTTCTGTGTCAATTCCTAAATCTGTGGGTGATGCCTAACTCATCCTGGCTGGCGTCAAGCTATGCTGGATGAATTAAGTGCTTTACAGAAAAGTGGAAATTGGGAGCTTGTCCAATTACCATTTGGAAAGTCTGTTGTTGGTTGCAGGTGGGTGTATGCTGTCAAGGTTGGCCCTGATGACACAATTGATCGTCTGAAAGCTCGACTGGTTACCAAAGGCTACACACAGATTTTTGGTTTGGATTATGGTGATACTTTTTCTCCAGTGGCAAAAATGACCTCTGTTCGCCTATTCATTGCCATGGCCGCTCTTCGACAATGGCCTCTTTACCAACTTGATGTCAAAAATGCTTTCCTAAATGGTGATTTGCATGAAGAAATTTATATGGAGCAACCGCTTGACTTTGTTGCTCAGGGGGAGTCATCTAGATTGGTATGTCGTCTTCGCAAATCCTTATATGGCCTAAAACAATCTCCTTGGGCCTGGTTTGGTAAATTCAGCTGTGTTGTTCAACAATTTGGTATGTCTCGCAGTGAAGCGGATCATTCAGTGTTCTATCGCCACTCAAGTGCTGGATGTATTTACTTAATAGTGTATGTCGATGATATTGTTCTCACAGGAAGTGACTATCTCAGCATCTCTTAGATGAAACAACACCTTTGTCATCATTTTCAAACCAAAGATCTTGGCAAACTCCGGTACTTTTTGGGTATTGAAGTAGCACAATCCAATGATGGTATTGTCATATCTTAGAGGAAGTATGAGTTAGACATCTTGGAGGAAACAAGGTTAATGAACTGTAAATCTGTTGAGACACCTATGGACCCTAACATCAAACTCCTACCAAATCAGGGGGAGCCTTTCTCAGATCCTGAACGGTACAGAAGATTAGTTGGCAAATTAAACTATCTTACTGTTACGCGTCCTGACATTTCCTTCGCAGTTAGTGTGGTGAGTCAATTTCTAAACTCCCCATGTGAAGACCATTGGGATGCAGTTGTTCGCATACTGAAGCATATTAAAGGATCACCTGGAAAAGGTTTGCTATATGGCCCTAACAACGATACAAAAATCGTTTGCTATTCAGATGCTGATTGGGCTGGTTCTCCTTTTGATAGGAGGTTTACTTCTGGATATTGTGTCTTTATTGGTGGCAACCTCATATCTTGGAAAAGTAAGAAGCAAAAGTGTTGTGGCAAGGTCCAGCGCAGAAGTAGAATATAGAGCTATAGCATCTGCTACTTGCGAGCTTGTGTGGCTTAAACAATTACTTAGTGAATTGAAATTTGGAGATGTCACTCACATGACACTTATATGTGATAATCAAGCTGCTCTTCATATTAGCTCTAACCCTGTCTTCCATGAGAGAACCAAGCACATTGAAGTTGATTGTCATTTTATTAGAGAAAAAAACATATCGGGAGATATTAAGACTGAGTTTGTTAACTCAAGCAACCAGTTGGCAGACATATTCACCAAGTCCTTACGAGAACCTAGAATTGACTATCTTTGTAACAAGCTTGGAACTAATGATTTATATGCTCCAGCTTGAGAGGGAGTGTTAGATGTTAAGTTGTGTGTTTATGTTAATTGGACTTAGCTCATTCTGTATTTAGGATTTAACCCTTATCTTACATTATAAATAAACTACTCTATGTGTATGCTAAATACATAAGAGAGATTTCTAATAATCTTCTCTACTATTTCATATTATTGAATAACTATATTACTTTAAATTATTTTATTTTACATATTATAAATATTTACTGTGTTAGCTAAATTGGATTCATTTACATCAGTTGATGTCTGTTCAACTTTATTTTGGATCTTATTAATGTTATGAAAGGTTAAACATACCAAATGAACAATGAAATGCTTTAGCATAACTAGGTTGCAAAGTCGAACGACCCCAAATTTAATCACATTGACATTAACGAGAAACAGAAGGTAATGACTTCATTAACAATATATGTGAATCTTTTAGCTTTTTTTTAATAGAAAAATGGAAACTAGATATCAGAGAACAGGCCAATCAGAATGGCTCACGCACGGACCACACATTCTTAGGTACACCCTATCCCATGAAGCCTCACGCAACCATTGTCTGCTAGTGACACTACAATGATGCCACATGGTCGGCGCATGTTAGCATTCCACACCCACATAAGTGGCGCGTCGATAAACATCCGGTAAATCCGCCCCTCTCTCCCACTCTCCGGTGGCACAATCATAAACCAAAACAAACCCCTCTTTCACCCCTCTCACTTCATTCAAACTCTGAATCAGCACCACCTTATCGCCAATACCTACAAAATTAAACCTCATCCTCGTGTCGACTCTAACTTGAGCCGGTAGTGGCGGGCTCTTTATCCTACTCCACTCTCCAAATCCTTTTCCACTGCCGCTTTTCCTCCGTAAGTGAAAGCTCCAAAACGAAAACTCCACCGCGTGGCTGGTGAGTACGTACAAGCGTCCAGCCGCAGCGCAAGCCGCCACCACACAGCCTCCGTTAGGAACAGTGCGACTTCGGAGCCACACACGCGCCTCCACGTCAAATAGATCCATGGAACTCGCATACGCCGCGTGGGCCTCAGTTCTACAGGAAGCGCGTGGGAGCAGGTTCTGTGTCGATGCGCAAATTCTCAATCCGCCGATGACATAAAAGATCCCATCAACCGAGACTCCAAGGCAGCCGTAACGCATACGTGGCGCGTTGGAGACCACGACCCACGTGTCGGTTTCGGGATCGTACTCTTCGACTGCCGCCGTCCGAGAACTTCCACCGGCAACGTAGATTTTCCCGGCGGCGGAAGAGAGAGCAAATTTTTTGCGCGGGAAAACCGTGGACGCGCCCATTGAAACCGACGCAGTCCACGTGTCGTACTGCAGCGTGGTGCTTCTGCCGACGAGGTAGATCCTGGGACCAATGGAGCACGCGCGCGCGTGGGTGACTAGGAAGTGGAAGTCGTGGAGCGAAATGGCGTCGAAGCAGGGAACCAAAAGAGAAGGGAGCCAGGCGGCGTCGAGGAGCGTGGCGACAGAGAGGCCGATGTCGGTGGCAGCAAGGACGACGGTGGTATGGCGGAGTAGGTGGAGGCGACGGCGGAGATAGGAGAAGGCGGGGGAACGGAGGAGGCGGGACCAGCGACGACAGACGAGGGAGAGGGCAGAGAGGGAGGCGGGGGGCACGCGGGAGAGGCAGTCCAAAACGATGTCGTCGGGAAGCGAGGATAGGGTGGTGACGGGCGCAGGGGTGTTAGTGTGAGGCTGCGGTGGTGAGGGGAGTTTTGCGACGGCGTCATTTGGGCTGGGGAAGCATGACTTCATGAGCCATGTGAAGTGGCGAGAATTGCAGCTCTCTCTTTCTCTCTCAGAACTCATTAGTCGACTGAAAGATTTTAGAGAAAAAAAGATTTTAGGGGTAGAAACAGCAATTCAACGGGCAAACGGGCATGCTAAAATACTTGTCAACAAGTAAAAGTTTAAGAAGGATTTTAATTAATTGAATAGTTTTTAATATTGTACTAAAGTTTTTTGATTATATTAATTGAAAATTTTCAATACCTGTATTAAATCGTATTTAAGTGTTGTGGAATTGAAGTAATGTTTTATTTTTCTGGTTTTAATGGTAATTGTTTCTCCATATATTTTGGAGACCGATAAACTAACCTGTCGATGTGTCTTTTTCGTTTTTGAATGTTTGGATCGTCTGTCTTTTTTTAATTTAAACCACTCGATCACCTTAAATAATTATAGTTATATGAATATTAAATAATATAATTTATTTTATATAATATTCACTTTTAATTTATATTATTTTATTGTTTATTTAGTTAATAAAATTAATTTTATCATAATCTCATCTTATTACAATAAAAAGCTAAAAAAAGAATTGTACATATTTATGGCTGTTTTAGAATCTCAGTTAGATAAATCCTACAAATATGGGTGATTTCGGTCGTTAGTACAAGTAGTTTTAACAAACTACGATTAGTTTGGACGGTTCTAAAAATCCCTAAAAATAAGGACGGTTTCGCATAAAACTCCCGATAATTTTATGATGCCAGTTTTTCTAACAGTTTCTGTAATAGTAAAAAACGTATTTTTCAAAAGTTAAAACCCCGAAAATATAAAATATAACTCCTATTAAAATTGCATATATTTTTTTTTAGTGTATTTTTTTTAACTTTACTTCAAATTTGTTCTAGATCTAGTTTTTATTTTGTGCAAATAATCATAATATACTTTCAAATCACAATGTATAGTCATTCAATTAATGAGAATGCATATTGACAGCCACCATGATTGATTGATTTTATTATTGCTAACTGTTTACTTAGTTAACTTTCTAATAAAATAAATTTTAATATTTTAATCTCATTTTGATTACCAATTTTGTTAATGACCCAGTCTCATTTTTTTTTTCAATTACAACTAAATAATTAATTCATCATTAAAAGCTTTTTTTCCTTTTCTTTTTGAAACCTATAATCACTTGTACACTTAACTAATTTGTTTAATTATACTTATTTCTTGAATAACTAAATAACGAATTCATCATTAAAATCTGTTTTCCTTTTATTTCGGAAACCTATATTTAATTAGACATGGAATTAATATTAAATGCATGATAAAGAATTTGCAATCTTTAAAAAGAAAAAGAAAAAACATGTGAGATGATAAAAAGAGTAAATCAATTCAGTTAGGATCCAATATTCCAATAATCAAATTTAAAAATGGGGATTTTAATTTGAACTATAAATGATTCAAAATCTTAGACCCCAAACTAAATCTTTAGACATTATATTCCAATGATTCAATAACTTCGTATATGAATAAAAAAAATAATAATTTGATATTTTTTACGAACTAAATTCTTAATTGGAAATAAACCATTATAGAGACTCTTTCAAAATCATTATATCTAATAACGATTCTTAAATGCCCTTATTCTTTAATACTCAATTCTTTATGAGCAAGTAATTATAGATATTTAAATAAGTAAAATAAATTTATGTTCATGCATCCCAATTAATTTTTTCAATGACCACAATTAACTAATATTAAATGTTTATTTATAAATAATTTACTGTCTTTGAAAAGAAAAATAAAAAGGTTAAATAATTTTGTTAAAATAGTTTTAATAAACCATATCTTGAATCAAATTTTAAATGTTGAATATAAATGAGTGTAAATCTTATTATATATTTTTTCATTTGCATCCTCCATTCTATTGTCAGACAGATATTAGAGAGTGATGGCCAAAATTTTGTTTGAGAAGGTTTTCTATGAATTTTCATCAAATCTGTGAGTATTCGTTATTGACAGTGATTCTATTGTTCTTGAATTCATCAAGAAGATTTGTAACGAATATTGTTATGAAGGTTAGATTTAGAATACTAAATTGATCATTATTTGTTGAAGTAAGAAATATTCTTTTGTTTTGTTAATGATAATTTTAAGAGTTTTTGCAATAATCACATGCACGAAATTGTTACATGCTACTGAGATTTTGCAGGAAAGAAAAGTGGGTATTGATTTGGTACTGATGGAAGTTCATATGCCAAAGATGGATGGTTATGAGTTCCTACCTGCAAACCAAGAAATTGATGTTCTTGTCATCTGTATGCAACTACTCTTTTATGTTTTTACTTTGATTTTGAATTTGTTTAACTGATCAAATTTATTATGGAATGATGTCTTCGGATGTTAACAAGAAATTTGTAATGAAATTTATAAAACTTGAAGGTTGTGATTACTAGATTAAGCCTTTGCATTAGGATTGACTCAAGAACATGTGAACACATGTTTTTAGGAAATTCATGAGTCAGGATAGGATGAAAAAAATTATTTTAGGGAGAATTCTGAATTTGTTTGTTCTTCTACTTTTGAAATTTCAAGAGAAGTTGATAATTTCGGTGAATCACCTTCGAGAAAGAAGTCTCGTATGGTATGAACATCAAAACTACATATTAAATTTGTCAAAGCTTGCTAGTATGATTCTTTAGCCCTTCTTCTATTTTTTTTCTATTCATCCAATATTTAGATTTAATTTATAAAATGTATGTATTAGTTGTAAAGCCCATGAAAAATATCCATTTCAATAAATAGTAGTAAATTTTATTAGTATTATTATTAGTGATAATAATGGATAGAATATATAATTAATAAGAAAATTATGGTAAGAAAACCTAAAATTTAGGATAGAGAATTATAGGAATTTTAGAAGGAAGGGTTCAAAATTTTGTGAACCAATTTTAGAAGGTTTTGTAACAAACAAAATGAATAGTGAAAAAAAAAAGTGAATAGTGCCTAAGATATAAGCTATCCACGTTGGTGCAAAGGAGGATCATATAAATTTTGGAGTTGGTGGGATTAAAATAATATTTTTAATAAAATAGTATTAAAAAAACTCAAATAGTGCCAAAATTTGGTCTATAAATAGCAATAAGTGGGGAGGCTAAATTTTCACCAAGAAGAAATAGAGAAATTTAGTGAGAAATAAAGAAGAATTTAGAGTAGGAAGAATTTCAGAGTGGAGATTCTGAAAGTTTTTCGGGAACAACCTCCGATCAAGAGAATGGTTCTGGAAAAGAGGTAAAGGGAGCTAAACTTTCTAGACTTTTATGTTAAATATTTAATGTTATTGTATGACTATTCATGTCTCGAATTATCATGTATATCTATGTGTTAGTTGTATAATTGTTCAGGCCTTGAATTTATGAGTTAATATTGTTAATGAAAAACTATTTTGTTATTTTGAATCTGTGAATAAAAAATTTGTTAAACACTAGTTGAGGAACACTTTGGTTAGGAAAGACCTAGTACTTAAGTTGTCCATTGGGACGCACCTCTTTTTCCTGGAAGTATACTCACGTGTTTTTAACTTAATTCTTATTAAACAAATTATGTTATGTTAATTTTATACTCAAGTGATATGAAATATGTGATGAATACATTTTATTATGTTGAAGATGAATTGATGAAATAAGCATGATGTGAGTCTTGTGGAGAGATTTTGTAATGACATGGTATGAGTTGATGAATATGAATATGTTATGAGTCTCGTGGAGAGACTCTATAGTGGCATTTTATTAGTGTACAAGTTGATGTTGATGGTCCCGTTGGTAAGGTCATCCTGATACCCTAATAACTCTCCAATCTCAATTAGAGAAGGAAAAGTTATATGGTGAGAGGGGCAGACAGTCTTAGTCTATGTGCCGGTTTTGGATATAGGTGTTAACGAACTAACCTTATGGTGACAGGTGGAGTGTATTTGGCCATGATTTTTGCATGGGGAGTGAAGGTTACCACAAGTGCACGACCACCCATAACTTCCATCAATGTTCCATCCGAATAATAGAGTCTAATATAATCATTTACATGAATATGAGTTATGTGTAGTAGTAGTATCATGCATCATTTTAATAGTTTGTTGCATGGTAACTCACCCTTACTTATTTGTGTTTGTGGAGAAAAAATCATATTTATGCGATGATCATATAGCGTATCTGTTATATGGGAGCATATGAGGGAATGTCGTCTAATCCAGTATAAATGAAGATGGAGGTGGAAGAATAGTAGAGAAGCGTCTGAGTTATATTTCCGAATGGATGACTGTATAAATATTATAATATTTATACTATCTATGAAATGTCTATAGTGTGAGAATTTGGGATGTTACATTAGTGCATATATAATAAGGATAAAATCAACTTACAATACATAAAGTGAATATAAATTTCTTCCTACTTAAAATTTATACGTCAATACATATCATTTCTTGAATTCATACGTCTTTGTAGTAACTAAAAAAATTACACATTCTATGATATCTCCTCCTATGAATGTCTTATAACTCATCCATATATACCATGTTTAAGAATAATAACATCAATACTATTATGAACATCATGATATTAGAACCATAGAACTACAAAACGTAAAAAGAACTGCAATACAACATGCATAGTAATTTGGCGTGCTCAACGCTCGACTTCACAGCGGCTCACTAGTCTAAGTTGACACGCAATGTTGACAACTTCTAAAAAACTCTAACTTAAGAACGATTAACGGTAAATACCAACGTTTAACACCAAAAGTATTGGAACTATTTGATTTGAGTACACTCAGCAACATAGACTATCACTCAAGTATATATTTAATAAAATATATTTTAATTTTATTAGTTGATGTGAAGATTAACTAAGCATACTCATATAATAAGAGAAAGCATGTACAATAACATATAGCCTGTTTTTCTGTATAAGTGTAGAAAAGTACAATTGTCTTTAACTTTACTTCAAATTTAATCTAAACTTAGATTTTATATTGTAGAAAAACCAAAATGTACTTAAAAATCATAATGTATAATAATTCAATCAATCAGATTCCACATTCATAGATACTATGATTAATTCTTTTATTGCGTTTTCTAATTCTTGTATCAATAAGTTTCAAGAAAGGTGCAACGTGTGTTGATAAAAATATGTGAAAAATTTAAAATTAATTCACTTCCTCTTAATTCAATAAAGTCTACCTATTTTTTTTAACACCTTTGACATGTTACATTATTACAACTTCATACATCAATTATAAGAATGCAAACCTTAGTGACAAATAAAACATATTGGGAGAAGATATCGAGAAAGAAATCTTGATTTGAATATCAGAGTACAAAATACCTTTGTAAATACTTTTTTTCCTTTCAAAATTGAGAATTTAAATCAAAAGTAATAAAACTATAACATAAAAATTGAAAGTGAGGAGACGAGAAATACTAATGATTTTATAGCATCTATTAGTTTTTCTAAAAAAAATTTAAATATGATAACTTTATCTTAAATCACGTTATAAATTCTTATTTTGTATATTACTTAAATCAAACTTCATCTTTTTAGTTTTATTGACGCAAAGAATTTAACTATTTTGCCAATTATAATTACATGCTGGTCCATTATCACTTTGCTTACGTTTTTATGAAACAAATCTTATTATGCTTATAATGCAATATTTATTCTTTTAATATTCTAAATACGGTAACTTTCACGTATTTAATAAAAATATATTGCAATATTATTCGTTCATGTGAAAATTAATTTATATAATGATCGAGCATAAGAACTAAATGAGTAAGTATAGAAAAAGTACTATTTTCTTTAACATTTACTTCAGATTTTCAATAACTTCGTATACGAATAAAAAAATAGTAATTTGATATTATTTACAAACTAAAATCTTAATTAGAAAGAAACCCTTAAGGAGAGTCTTTCAAAATCATCTCCAATACTGCTTCTTAAATGCTTTTATTATTTTATACTCAATTCTTCAAGAACAAGTCATTAAAGATATTTAAATAAGTAAAAGAAAATATGGAGCAACTAATTTTGTTTATGCATTTTTCAACTAATTTTTTCAATTATCACAATTAACTAATATTAAATGTCTGTCATAATTAATTGACTATCTTTGAAAAGAAAAATCAAAAGGTTAAATAATTTTGTTAGAATAGTTTTAATGAACCATATCTTGAATCAAATTTAAAAATGTGAGTATAAATTATGATAAATCTTACATGTTTTTTCATTTGCATATCCATTCTATGGTCAAAGAGTCATTAGAAAGCAATAGTAAGAATTTCTTTCGAAAAGACTTTTCAAGAGTTTCCATCAAATATGAGGATACTTGTCGTTGACACGGACTCTACTGTTCTTGAATTCATCAAGAAGATATGTGACGGATATTGTTATGAAGGTTAGATATAAAATACTAAATTGATCACTATTTGTTGAACTAAGAGATAATATTTGATTTTTTTAATGATAATTGTAAGGTTTTTTTTTTCAGTTATCACATGTACAGAATCATTACGTGCTACGGAGATTTTGCAAGAAAGAAAAGTGGGTATTGATTTAGTACTCATGGAGGTTCATATGCTAAAGATGGATGACTATGAATTCTTACTTGCCAACCAAGAAATTGATGTTCCTGTTATCAGTATGTAACTATTCTTTTATGTTTTTCCTTAGATTTTGAACTTGTTTAACTGATCAAATTTACTATGCAGTGATGTCTTGGGATGATAACAAGAAATCTGTAATGAAGAGTATAAAACTTGGAGGTTGTGATTACTAGATTAAGCCTTTGCATTAGGATTGACTCAAGAACATGTGAACACATGTTTTTAGGAAATTCATGAGTCAGGATAGGATGAAAAAATTATTTTAGGGAGAATTCTTAATTTGTTTGTTCTACTTTTGAAATTTCAAGAGAAGTTGATAATTTCGGTGAATCACCTTCGAGAAAGAAGTCTCGTATGGTATGGACATAAAAAATGCATATTAAATTTGTCAAAGCTTGCTAGTATGATTCTTTATCCCTTCTTCTATTTTTTTTTCTATTCATCCAATATTTAGATTTAATTTATAAAATGTATGTATTAGTTGTAAAGTCCATGAAAAATATCCATTTCAATAAATAGTAGTAAATTTTATTAGTATTATTATTAGTAATAATAATGGATAGAATATATAATTAATAAGAAAATTATGGTATGAAAACTTAAAATTTAGGATAGAGAATAATAGGAATTTTAGAAGGAAGGGTTCAAAATTTTGAGAACCAATTTTAGAAGGTTTTGTAACAAACAAAATGAATAGTGAAAAAAATGAATAGTAAAAGGGATAATTCAGATTTGTATAAATTCTGCTTTTCACAATCAATTAAAGAAAATATACTAAATGTATATTTAGATTATGAGTATTAAATTCTTCTTTTTGCAATCAATTTAGATTATAATTATTGAATGTGTATAATAAATAATTGACTGTCTTTGAAAAGAAAAAAAGATGTGAGATGATCGAAGGGTTAAATCGATTCTGTTAAAATGTGTCCAATCAACCATATTGTCAGAACCCTTAAAACCCTAACTTAGTGGATTACATGTGTAAGTGCAAGGGTGACTGAACTTCAGAAAGTGGAAGACAGGTGTGTGATGCAGATTGGATAATCGGTTTTGACGGTAGGAGTAAAACTTAAACTTTCAAATTTCCTGCCATTTTTCTGCATGCACCGTTCATCTTCAACCTTTTGAGTTTTCATTCTCTCCTCCTTTTCTCTACAAATCCCCTACTTCTCTCTAAGAATTCTCACCTTTTCCTTCTCCTGATCAACAATCAGATCACGTTTAAGTCTTCCTGGTGTCAAGAGCTTTCTTTTGCACCGATCAAGTTGCTGGTTTGAGCTGGTAAGTTCATCGCTCTCACAGCACTGTGTTTTCTGGTACATGCAAACCAAGTTTTTGGTTGCATGAGTTATCATCTCATTCTGAACACACTTCTGGTCTTTTGATTTGTTTGGTTTCATAAATCGTGACCTGTAGAGTTCTAAGATTCCTGGTGGTGAGCTATTCTATTCAAACTGTGAGCGTTCGACTACTTTTAGAGGTAAGGGAAACTTATATAATTTGATTATAATTCTTGTTCCGTATGGTTGTTTTGTTTGCTGGAATGTTGAATGAATATGAAGTAATATTGGTACTGCATGTTTGAATGTATGTATGTAAGAGTTACAAATGATGGGAAATGGGTTGATGTAGGGTTTTGATCTTAAGTCTGCAACTTCTGCGTAATTCTTTTTATCACCGAGAGTTTTTATTGTCCGTTCGGTTATTCTTTGAGTATTTGGTCTAGACTGGATTCTCCTTCTGTGGAGAATTTCAGTTGAGGACCGATCGATTTTCTCTTAGTATAATTGCAAATAAGTGTTCGGTCTAAGTGTAGTTTCTCCATATATATTTGGTAATAAGTCTAGTAAGGTATTCAATATTATTTAAACATATATTAGTATATTTATCTTCCATTAAAGAAAAATCAATTATTTGTATCTGTATTTAATATATATATATATATATATATATATATATATATATATATATATATATATATATATATATATATATATATATATATATATATATATATATATATATATATATATATATATATATAATCCTTCATTCTACAAGCTCAGTAGTGCTCGGTTTTCAACCAAGAATTCGGTCTCGTCATAGGGATCTATTATTACTAGTTTGGAATAAGAGCGTTCGGCCAAACTCAATAGTATTCAGTCCTTTCAGTGTTTGGTCTTAGAATAAAGCTAAGTCTTATTATTTCTCAGTATCGTATTATCTCTAGGGTTATTTAAAATATTCAGTCTGCTACTAGTATTCGGCGTCAAACAGTATTCGGTCTCAATAAATGGTGTTCGGCCTAGAGTCTTAGTATTCGACCTAGGCTTAGTAGTATTCGGTTTACACTATTAGGAGTCGGTTCAGTGAAGTGCTTAAATTGGTAAATAAGTGTTCGGTCTTACACTAAGGGTTCGGTTAGCTTAATCTAAAATGTGTTCACCAGTTCGGTACTGATTCTAAGATGGAAAATTGTTGTCTTGATTTAGTTTGAGTGTATTGATAATGAAGTATGATGGAAATTGAAATATGATATAAATGAAATAGTATTGATATGAAAGAGTATTTCAGGGAGGAATATCTCAGAATTTGGTTATTAAATGGTTAAGTATGAATATGGTCATGCTAAGGCGGCGTTTATCCTGATATTCTGTTATTACTCATTCTCAAGTAGAGAGGAGTAAATCATGTGTGAGAATAACAGGAGGTCCTAGTCCATAAGTTAAGATGGGCGGAACGAATTAACCTCGGGTGACAGCTGTTGAGGGCATCCCAGTTATTACATCACCTAGGTGCAAAAACGTCGTAGCTACACAGAATTCATACAGTCCGGACAATCTGAGTCAAGTGGTTGTTTATTGCATGTAATAATGTATGACTGATTGTGTATGATTGATTTATCAATTTGTATCAAACTTATGAGAAACTTATGTTTATTTCATTGATTAAATTACATAAGCTTACCCTATTTTCCTGTTTTGTCTGTTTTGTCTATTTTGTTATCTTTACTCCTATTGCAATGATCATCCTGTGGATGTGAGCAGAAGGGGAAGAATGCTTGCTGGAAGAAGCTTTGGAAGAGGTAGAAGTCAAAGCTGAACCATAGAACCGTTCGACGGGTTTTGTTTATCTTATTTTGTATAAACCGATCGGTATATAAGCTTAGTTTTGGAAACCGATCGGTCTAGGCTGTAAATTTTGTGAAGAGTAAATTCTTTGTTATTTTTGTAAGGTCATTTGGCCATAACCTTACCTTCTTTCCTTTGTAGAATTGAGTTGTAATATTATTAATATGTGATTATTCTATTATATGGTTTTACACTGTATTTTTGGGATGTTACATTTAATGGTATCAGAGCAGTTTTGTTCCTTAGAAATACTGTAGGTTATGAGTATACCATGTTTTTGCTGTGTACTCAATGTTCGGTTAGTTAATGTTTCTGACTCTTTAGATTAAACTGATGGTTCTTTTTCTCTGTTCATCAGAGAAGATGGCTCCTAGACCTCCTCCTCCCCCACATGTCGATAAGAATCCAGCTGACAACACAAGAATGATGGAGTCGTTAATAGCGGCTCTACAACAGCAGAACACTACTTTAGCGCAAAAAAACACCGTGGCGTTGCAAAGTTTGGAGGCTGCAAGGGAAAATTCAGAAGTAACCCAAAGGCAACTTATGGAAATCATATCCTCTAATAGGAACACAACTGGACCGTCCTCTTCTACTGCTAGTCACCAAATCGAGTGGAGTTTAGAGAGTTTTCTTCAACACCATCCGGCCAAGTTTACTGGAAAGTGTCTTCCTGATGAAGCCGATCAGTGGTTGAGGGACATGGAAAGGATTTATAATGCCAAGAGGTGTCCGGAGGATAATAGGCTGGCCTATACAGAGTATCTTTTGACTAGGGAGGCCAGTCATTGGTGGAATAGCGTGAAGATGATTTTAGAAGGCATTCATATTCCCATCTCTTAGGAAGTTTTCAAGAACAAGTTTTATGAAGAATATTTTCCGGATAGCATCCGGTTTGCCAAAGAAGTGGAGTTCCTTCAGCTGGTTCAAGGAGGAAGGTCAGTATCTGAGTATACTGATAAATTCAAACATCTGGTGAGGTTTAATACTATGGTTACTAGTGAAGAGTAGTAGTGTCGAAAGTTTGAAAATGGATTGAGAAGTGATCTCAAACTATTGATTTCAAGCCTATGTATCAAGTCGTTTCCTACATTGGTGGAAAGAGCCAAGGTATTGGAAAAAAATATTTTGGAGGTGGAACAACAGAAGAAGCAACAACAGACTTCTAGGGGACCAATTTCTTCCAGAAACAGTTCAGGTCTGAGGAGAACTCCCTATACTCGACCTTCACTTCCCATAAACTCTGGTGGGTCTCCTTCTCAGTCCTCAGGCGCTGTCGGTCAGTCTGGACGGCAAGGATCGGTGGTGTGTTTCATTTATGGAGGTCCCCATTACAAGTCTGCCTGTCCTCAGCTGAGCAACTCCAAGTTTTGCGTTCGGTGTAACAAGAGTGGGCTCTGGGAGAAGGAATGCAACTTGGGAAGAAGGGCAGTGATGAGGCCGCCGAATGTTGGGAGGTTTCAACAGAGGGGTGGTGGCTGAGTACAACCGGTCGGTAGGGTATATGCTATAGCAGGAGCTGAAGCAGCAAGCTCAGGTAAACTTATCACTAGCTCTTGTCTGTTGTATGGATTTCCATGTTGTGTGCTATTTGATTCGGAGGAAACACATTCCTTTATTTCAAAGGCATGTGTTGAGAAGTTGGGGTTGTTTGTGAGTGATATGTAGTTTGATCTAGTGGTGTCAACCCTAGCAGCTGGTGAGGTTAGGACTTCTACTGTATGTATTAGATGTCCGATTGAAGTGAAAGGGCGTAAATTCAGAGTAAATCTTATATGCTTACCTCTACAAGGCTTAGAGGTAAGTTTAGGAATGGATTGGTTGGCTGCAAATCGTATTCTCATAGATTGTGGTGAGAAGAGATTGATATTTTCAAGTGGAGAAGAGGAATTGTCCTTGACAGTCAGCCAGTTAAGGATAGATATAATGGAGGGTGCAAGCTGCTTCCTTGTATTATCGCATGTGGACGTGATGTCAGAAGAATTAGGCTATGACCGTTTGGTCAGTTGTGAGCAGAATGGAGACCGATCGGTTGTGAGAGTAGAGTGGAGACCGATCGTTTGGTCAGAAGAATTAGGCTTCTTCCTGGACTACCTCCTCATCGGGAGGTAGAGTTCTCCATTGATTTGGTGTCGGGAGCAGGGCCAGTTTCTATAGCACCATATAGAATGGCTCTAGCTGAACTAGCCGAGCTAAAAAAACATATAGAAGAACTATTGGAGAAGCAATTCATTCGGCCAAGTGCATCTCCTTGGGGAGCTCAGTGCTGCTAGTGAAGAAGAAAGATGGTAGCTCTCAGCTGTGTGTGGACTACAGGCAGTTGAATAAGTTGACCATAAAAAACAAGTACCCCTTACCAAGGATTGACGATTTGATGGATCAACTGTATGGGGCTACTGTGTTCTCTAAGATCGATTTGAGATCTGGATATCACCAAATATTGGTTAAGGAAGGAGACGTTCAGAAGACTGCATTCAGGTCTAGATATGGTCACTACGAGTATGTAGTAATGTCGTTCGGTGTTACCAATGCTCCAACCATATTTATGGACTATATGAATCACATTTTTAGACCCTTCCTGGATAAGTTTGTGGTGGTTTTCATTGATGATATTCCTATCTATTCCAAGAGCCGTGAAGAACATGAAGAACACTTGAGGATAATGCTTAGTGTGTTAAGAGAGAAGAAATTATATGCCAAGTTATCCAAGTGTGAATTTTGGATGAAGGAAGTACAGCTTTTGGGGCACGTAATCTCAATAGAAGGAATCTCGGTGGATCCAACAAAAGTGCAAGTTGTACTGGAATGGAAGAGTCGTCGTTCGGTCACTGAGGTCAGAAGCTTCGTAGGATTGACGGGCTACTATAGACGGTTTATTGAAGGTTTCTCTAAGATAGTAGCACCGTTGACTCAATTGACCAAAAAAGATCACCCTTTCGCATGGACCGATCGATGTGAAGAGAGGTTCCAAGAGCTTAAGCAAAAATTGACGAGTGCTCCAGTTTTGATTATACCTGACACAGCCAAACCGTTCGGAGTTTACTGTGATGCCTCTCATCAGGGTTTGGGATGTGTACTTATGCAAGAGAAGAGGGTAGTGGCTTATGTGTCAAGGCAATTGAAGGTACATGAGAAGAACTACCCTACGCATGACCTAGAATTGGCAGCATTGGTTTTTGCATTAAAGATTTGGAGGCACTACTTGTATGGAGCTCAGTTTCAAGTGTTCGGTGACCACACAAGTTTGAAGTATTTATTTGAGCAGAAAGAACTAAACATGAGGCAAAGGAAATGGATGGAATTTCTAAAGGACTACGAGTTTGAGTTGCAGTACCATCCAGGAAAAGCCAATGTAGTGGCTGATGCATTGAGAAGGAAGGATGTCCATGTATCTGCAATGATGATCTGAGAGTTAAGCCTGATGGAGAAATTTAGAGATTTAAGACTGCAGTTTGAGCTAGAACCGAACGGTATAAGGTGTGGTAGTCTTAAATTACATAATGACTTGTTGGACCGAATCAAGGAAAAATAGTCGGCTGATGTGGAACTACAAAAGGTAGTGACGTAAATTGGTTTCGAACAAGTAAAGGACTTCAGTATAGGAGTGGACGATCTCCTAAGGTTCGGAAAGAGGGTTTGTATACCCAATGATGGAGAGCTAAAGAGATTGATCCTTGAGGAAGGACATCAAAGCCGTTTTAGCATGCATCCATGAATGAATAAGATGTATCAAGACCTCAAGGAATCCTTCTGGTGGTCAGGAATGAAGAATGATGTGGCTCGGTTTGTGTCTTCCTGCTTAACTTGTCAAAGGGCAAAGGCAAAGCATCAAAGACCGGGCGGTCTACTACAACAATTGGAGATTCCTGAATGGAACTGGGATAGCATAGCTATGGATTTTGTTACCTACTTGCCCCGCACGTTCAAGAATCATGATGTCATTTGGGTTATAGTAGACAGGTTAACAAAGAGTGCCCACTTTCTAGCTATCAACTTGAAGATGTCTAGGGCAAAGCTGGCTCAACTCTATATCCAGGAGATCGTTCGGTTGCATGGAGTGCCGTCCAGCATCATCTCTGACAGGGATACAAGATTTACTTCTCGATTTTGGCAATTCCTGCAGAGTGAATTGGGTAGCAAACTACAAATGAGTTCAGCTTATCACCCTCAAACTGATGGGCAGTCTGAAAGGACGATTCAAACACTAGAAGACTTGCTGAGAATGTGTATATTACACTTAGGAGTATGGGATGAAGTCTTGCCTTTAGTGGAATTCACCTACAATAACAGTTTTCAGTCCAGCATTGGAATGACACCTTTTGAAGCACTTTATGGAAAAGTGGTGTTAACTGGCCGGAAGTTTGATTCGAAATGTTTTTGTGGCGAATGCCTTGTTTTGAATAATGGAAAAGAAAACTTGGGTAAGTTTGATGCAAAATATTATGAAGCCATATTCTTAGGATACTCTCTCACTAGTAAAGCATATAAAGTATTCAATAGGAAAACCTTAGTAATTGATGACTTTGTGCATGTTGTTTTTTTCGAAATAGTAGACCTTGAGGAGAACCTTCTTGAGTCAAATAAGCCACTTATAGGTGATGAAGATTACTTAAGGAAGACTCTTGAAGAAATGTATATCAATAAGAATACTCCATCTGAAATTCCTCATGTGCAACAAGAAGATGATCCTAAAGGTTATCAAGAACCACATAGCCTATCTATGGAGAACATAATAGGAGACATCTCAAAAGGGATAACTACTAGACGCACTTTAAATAATTTTTGCATGACAATTGCTTTTTGTCTCACAGATAGAACCCAAAAACATTGGTGAGGCTCTTCAAGATGATAAGTGGTGCGTAGTAATGCAAGAAGAGTTTAATCAATTTGAAAAGAATGATGTTTAAGAAATCATTCCTAGAGAAAAAAATTAACAAGTCATTGGAACAAAATGGGTCTTCAGAAACAAGTTGGATGAAGATGGACATATTACTAAAAACAAAGCCAAACTTGTTGCAAAAGGGTATTACCAAGAAGAAGGTATAGACTATGATGAAACTTATGCACCGGTGGCAAAGTTAGAAGCTATTAGATTATTAGTTAGTTATGCTTCTTTGATGAAATTTAAATTGTACCAAATGGATGTCCAAAGTGCTTTCTTAAATGGTTTTATTAAAGAAGAAGTATATGTTGAACAACACCCTGGATTTAAGGATTTTAAATTTCCTAATCATGTTTATAAACTGAAAGCTTTGTAAGGCCTTAAGCAAGCACCTAGATCTTGGTATGAAAGACTTAGTAGTTTCTTGATTGATAATGATTTCTCTAAAGGAAAGGTTGATTCAACTTTGTTTATAAAGAAAGTAAGAAGTCATATCTTGCCTTTTCAAGTATCTACTAATGACATAATTTTGGGTCAACCGATAACACTTTATGTGATGGGTTTGCTACCATAATCCAGGGTGAGTTTGAAATGTCTATGATGGGTGAGTTAACAATTTTCTTAGGATTACAAATTAAACAAATGGATGGGAGAACCTTTATATCTCAAACTAAGTACTGTAGAGAGGTTCTTAAGAAATTTGGGATGGACAGTGTTAAAGAAGCCAACACTCCCATGGGCACCTCTTGTTATTTAGATAAAGATGAATCTGGAGTAGAGGTTAACCAAACCATGTTTAGAGGCATGATAGGATCCTTACTCTACCTTACAGCTAGTAGATCAGATATTATGCATAGTGTATGAGTGTGTACTAGATATCAAGCTAATCCTAAAGAATCCCACCTTGTAGCTATTAAAAGAATCTTGAAATACCTTAAAGGTACTACTTCTTTTGGATTATGGTATCCTTCTAATGCAACTTCTAGTCTTATAGGATATTCTAATGTTGATTATGGTGGCTGTAAAATTGAAAGGAAGAGTATTAGTGGAACTTGCCATTTTCTAGGATGTTCTTTAGTCTCATGACACTCAAAGAAACAAGCTTGTGTAGCCTTGTCTACCACTAAAGTTGAATATGTAGCTGTTGGGAACTGTTGTGCCCAAATTATATGGATGAAACAACAACTTAAGGATTTTGATATCTTCCTAAACCATATTCCCCTTAAATGTGATAATATTAGTGCCATTAATCTAACTAAGAACCTCATAATGCATTCAAGAACTATCACATTGAAATTAGGCAGAATTTTCTAAGAGATCACATTCAAAAGGGTGATTGTGTCATAGAATATATAAATACTATGCATTAATTAACTGATATATTTACCAAAGCTTTGCCTAAGGAAAGATCTATGAGCTTAGGAGAGATTTGAAAGTGTTAGATATATCTTAGGATCGAAATTTGGCTCAAATTTGCATTTTTCGGAAATTAACGCTCAATAATCGATTATTTGAAGCCTATAATCGATTATCATGGACCTGAGACATGTTTTTGATTCAGAATTAATCGATTATCTCCTATAATAATCGCTTATCTCGAGATCTTTTGTAAAAGGGGATTTCTGTTCGGCAATAATCGATTATCAGTAATGATAATCGATTATCCATAATTTCTGGGAATTATTTTTGAAATTATAATAGATTATCGTTTGTGATAATTGATTATCACGTGTTGCACTTTCAAAACTATCCTTTACAATGGTTATAAACGACCATAAACGGCTAGTTTTGTCCCTATGTGTATAAATAGGACCCTTTAATCGATTACAAACACTTCTTTCACCAAAATTTTGCCCATTTGAGTTCTCAAAGACCTCTTTTTTTTCTCATCTTCTTGCAACCTCTTTCTTGTGCCATTCTTTCTGCAAATCGTGGCTGATTCAAGATGCAAGATGCCAACCAAAAGAAGGACTGAAACCTCTTCCTCTACTCAACCTCGCGCACAACGATTGGCAAACCTTGATGACCGAGCTTCCAACACCAGCAAACATGAGGAATTTATCAACTTTTGGAAAGAAAGAAAGGTTGTTGCTCCCAAGTATGTAACTCTGAATTGGTTTTCGAATAGTGGCTTCTAATTTCCCACATTATTGGAGAATTAAGTGTTGAAACATCTTGTGGAACTCAAGGGTGTCTTCTACGTGGATCTGGTACGAGTCTTCTTCTACAATTTCAGAATTCATGATGGCATTGCAAGGAATAAAGTCAAAGGTGTCAAATTGTCTCTCCTGTGCTGGATTGTCATGTTGAGGGGGAACTCCTCTTAAGGGGGAGTCTCCACTCTTAGGGTCATTTTGCTAGTGATCAAAAAGGGGAAGAACAAAATAAATGTGTTATTCTTGTTTGAAGCTAATGATCTTTGAGTTTTTGTCTTAGTAAATATCTTGTAGGATAAATGTAACATCCTGATTTTAGGATGCCCCGATTAAGAGTAAAATTTAAAATTTTTAAAATCATAATATCATTGCAGAAATCAACTTATATAATACCGAAAATCAAAACGAAATAAAGCAAACCCAATTACATTGTTTCTAAAATTTAGCACAAAAGCTTTAAATAACCCAAGTCTTCTTCCCACCCTCGCGTCTCTATCATGCATCTGGAGCATCTGTAACATTCTCTGCTCCCGTATAACAAAATGGCATACGATCATCGCAAAACACACACACAACCACAACATAAACAAATATGGGTAAGCTACCATAGCACAACCAATGACAATAAAATTTGTACACAGGAAACAAGCACAACTTAATAACAAATCAATCATCTACAACACTATCCTACTAACATAATCCTTTTCACCCCATGATATCATCAACATCCTCATTAACTATATCATGACTATACTATCAACGTCATCCTTATCAACATCATCTCCAAACACATCGTCACTATGAATTCCCAACATCATCACGAAGGACTTTGGTCTATCTGATGGGGAAGTACATGCTTAGAGAAGAGTAAACTAATGAGAATTAAGAATGGAATTGAATTAAAAACGAATAAGAGAGAAGAAATGGAAAACTTAGGTGTTGTAGGCACGCCACTTGAAGAGGATTCCAAGATAAGTGTCGGGAGTTGGATCGCCACTTGATTTGCATCAAGATAAGATCTCAAAATTGACTAAGAGACAGATCACTATCTCTAAGAAGAAAAGCAAGATTGCAATTCACTCTTAAAAGTTCATTCATTCAAAGGTTTCTACAAAAGGAGACCCCTAGGCTTCTTATACAACCTCTAGGATGGATTAAGTGGCAAGTTTTAAGGGATGTGGGACTTAGAGTGCTTCCCAAGCTGACCAGCAGCATCTCCAAGGAATCTTAGTCCCACATCTCTTAAATCTTCCATTCCTAAAGGGTTTATAAGCTTCCTAGCAAGTCTAGAATTCAAAAGCTACAAACTATGCATGTTTACTTGCACTACAAGGAACAAAAGGAGAAAGCCTATTTATTCTTCTTTTCTTTTAAGTCCAAGCTATGTGAAGTCCCACATTGCTTGTACTATAAAGAAAAGAAGAGTTTATAAGCTTCTCTACAACTAAAAATAAGGAAAGAACAAAAATGGCAAATACAAGCCAATGAAACCTATTCTATTCTTTTTTATGCTTGTTGTCACTTTGAAAACTCTTCATTGTTGCCCCATCTATGATCATATCATCCCCCCCAGGTTGGAGAGGATTCGACCTCGAATCTTGAAAAACCTGCAACAAAGAGAGATTAGTGGCTTATTTCGTGTATAAACCAAAGGAACTCCTCCTGGATCAAATGTTAACTTGCAAAAATCATCAAACATTTTGTGAATGAATTTATGTTGACCAATCAATGAATATATAAAAGAAATATTGATAGAATGGGTCTTTGAAATTGGATTTATTTTCTTAGGGAAAACTAAAAATCCTTCTTTAGAAAAACTTTTAATTTTGTCTTGAGTTAAGTGTAGAAAAGAATACATTAACTCAAGATGTGGGTTGGAAATGATGTGTGAAGAAGTGGTAATAAGAGATGAGAAAGGTGGGATATTTTCACAAAAGTTTTTTAAAAAAGAAGAAAGCTTAATAATTGGAGAAAAGTGGAAGGATGGAAAAACTCCCCTAAATTTGTTTGAATCCTATAGAATGATGGGAGTGGAAGGTTCCTTTAGTAGCACTTTCTGTGTACGTAGGACGTTTTCCTTCTCCTTTTCTCTCACTGTTAACTCATTGGCCAGTGTACCAAATCGTTTTAAGTAACAAACCGGTAAGACCGGATATCATATCCCAAGAGACTTGTATTACACTTTACAATCGTATAATTTTCTAACTAATTTAGACTAACGAATGATTCCATTTAATGTAATTTCGGTGCAATAAAAATAAACATAATGCATAAGTTGTAAATTGAACTTTTTGGGGTTAAAACACTTGGAAATGAGATGATTAAAGATGATATGGAATGGAAATATTAGAGAATGATTTTACCTACTACACTCTCATGCAAATGCACATCACTACTTCTTCATTTAAATGTTTATGTCAACCTACTAAGTTACTTAAACTCAATCCCTTGGTAGAGAGAGCCTAGATTTACTAATTAAATTCCAATCCCTTGGCAACCTAACAAGTTCATTTGCATTAAGAAAAGAGGTTTAAGACAACTAAAGGTCCAAACTCTATCCCTAGATACAATTTCCTTTAGGTGTTTAGTCCAGTTCAAGGTTCACCCAATATTTCCCAATATTAAGCAAACCAAAGAATCAGCTATGGTTGATCAAGTCACAACAAGCTTTAAGAGAAGGAAATAAATATTCACAATAAATGAAAGAAGCTTGTATTCATTCAAAACAAGTGCATTTACAAGAGAGTTTCATAGTTACATCATTCCCCAACAAAATGAACTTAGTTCTCCATTGTCATGGAGAGCTTGAGCTTACAATGGAAGAGATGAAGACCCAAGGAGGATGAATGGAGAGTTCCCACTGCCCAAAACCAGCTCCCAAAGGTCCAAAATGGTGTTTTCGTGCTTCAGCCGCCAAGAAGATCCACCACTCGTTGCATGGGAGCCTTAAATAGGTCTAGGGTGCCACATCAGCAAGTGTCGCGCCCGACCCCCTTCTCTGGGGCGCCTGACGCAAGGGTTGTGCCGAGAATGGCGCCCAACCCCCTTCCTGGGCGCCTGGCGTGATAAAAACAAAGCCAACCACGCCCAGCACCCTCCATGGGGCGCCTGGTGTGAGAACTGCGAAATAGATAGGGCTCGACCCCACTTTATGAGGCGCCCGGCGTGAGAAGGTCTTCATGTGCCTTCTAATCACTTGCTTTTTGCAGCTTTTCCTGGATTCCAGCTCTTGATAGTTTTCATGCTCTTCCAATGCACACAATTTGCCTACAAACCTTCAGGAAATTAGTGATAAACACCCCTAAGTGTAACCTAAGCTAATCTTATTCACAAAGTTAGATAAAGGAGAGGATTAAACAGGTTTCAGGCTTCAAGAGAGTTGATTTGGTAAGAAAATTGCACCACAGATAATGGTAAGAATTACCGTTATCACTCACAAGGTCTTCTTTGTCTTTCTTTGCTCTCTCTCCTCTCTTTCTTTTTTCGCATATTCTTCTTTTACTCTCTCCTCTTTTCTATCGTGTAAGACCTTATTGAAACAATTAAGCATGACCTTCTCTTTTGAATCACTTGATGAGAAAGAAGAGTTATAAGTTGGTGAAACACTATGTCAAAAAAGGTTTTATATATTTGTTAAAAAGGTTTTTTATACCTGTTTTTAAGTAGCTATAGATGTATGGGGTATAAAAAGTTTTCATCCTTTTACACCGGTTCTAGAATCAATATAAAAGTTTAATTTTTTACACCGATTATTTCTGTAATAGGTATAAAAGTTTGATATTTACACCTGATATTATGGGATCATGTATAAAAAATTCGTCTCTCTTATTAAAAAAACTCACTTTTATACCTACTGGTAACAGAACAGGTACAAAAGAAACTCATTTTTATACTTGATGATGTTATAACCGGTGTGAAAAAACAAGACTTTTTATACCTAATGTGGCTTTAACTGGTGTAAAAGTGACTTTTTTTTTAAATATTTGATTTGTATGTGCTACTATCCATATCCAGACCTGCAAAAAATTCAATCCCAGATTTACCTAACAATATTGTTTCTATTAACACATCCAAATGTAATATTTACCTAACAAAGTTCCTAAATATATTTACCTAACATACTTACTTAACACAGTTACACATAAAATAGTTATTAAACTCAAAATGTAACATTGAAACATCTAATAATTTACAAATAGTTAAAAAAAATGCAGTCCATTGCTCCCGAACATCCTTTATGACATGTCAAGGTTTCCAACAATAAACAACTCACCAATCTCCTCTATGCTGTAGATATAACACAATCATTACATTAAAAACTTATATAAAAGGCACAACATTATACATACAAAAAGAAAGAGAAGCAGTATCTCACCCTTTCTGTATTCTTATTGACCCTTCCATAATTGCTTTTGTATTTTTCAAGTAACCTGAAGAACATAACACACCAGAATTTTTTCGTACATCATACATTTGTGTGGATCAGAGTTAGCAGAAAGGGAAATCAAATTATTATGTCGAAGCATAACAGAGAGGTTGTGGACAATAACCTTCTTTCCCTAGAGAAATCATTGTTGCCCACACACCCGCAATTAGACTTCCAGGCCTGCTTCCAGCTATGGTTGGAGCACATACAACCCACCATACCACTCGGTAACTGTGACGTTGATAATTTAACAATAATTAGTAAGAAAACAGTAAGGGAATTATTCCAAGAGACAAAAAGATTTCCCCAGAAAGATAAATGACTATCCACTATCTTTAATTACTAGAATAAAAACTCCCACGGAAACAACCATGAGCAAAACCCACATGGTTAAATAGTTGTTTTACGTTGCAAAAATAAGATGGTTTACACTTTTTTTAAATAGTTTTCTCATCACAAAATCGGAGAACTGTCTCACACAAACAACACAATTACTTTTTTGTTAATACGCTTTCCTATAAATGAAATTTCATATGTTCACAAAGGCTATAAACTTGAAATAGTTTTGATTCTATTAAAATTTTAAGAATTGGACATGAGATGCACTATGACTCGAGAGGGGTGATTTTAAGGAATATACATATGAAAAATGATGTACTTGAATTTCAGTTAATTGACAACTGCTTTAATGTTCATGAGCCAAAGGGCTTGCCCTGTTATATCATTTGTCTTCTAACTCCTGTCTCTATAATTGTATTCAAAAAAAGAAAGTTTTTTTCTCCTATATCCTTAAAGTAAGAAGAAATGCAAAAATGTTTCATCTACCAACTCTTCATGATTTCCTAAGGAAGAGAAAGAGATAGAACTCTTGAAATTAAATCATTTGGCTTATGATGTCCACCATGCTATGACCAAGAGCCAAGATAAATCATAAGTCAGATTCTATGATGCAACATATCGTCTGTAAAATGACCTTTTCACTAGAAAAAAACTAGAGTTTGAGGTAGAAACACCGATAATCAAATATGATATGCTAATTTCTATTTTCATAGTATTGATGAATACCAACTCAAGGAAAGAGAAAAAAAGAGTTTGAAATATAGCACACTTTCCAAACATTAGGGGATGTCATATTCTGTGAGATGTTTCCAAAAAGTTGCTCAAGTTAACAATAAAAATATTAAGTAACCAGTTTATAATTTAGGTATAAACTAAAAAGACTACAAATAATTTCAGTTACTGCCCTAAGCATTTTTGAGTAAATAATTCCCTTACCTTTCTAATTTCATGGTTTCTATAAAGAACTATACTTGTTCCTTTGGGAGCTAAACCATATTTATGTACATCCACTGATATTGGAGAAACTCCTTTAACAGAGAAATCAAAAGGTGGAATGGGGTACCTGGGAAAGAATTAGTTGAACATGAGTCACTTACATTAGTACTGAAAAGAAGTTGCAACAAGTAGTAATAAATTGATGGATTATGTGCCAAAGATCAGATTCAAGAAGGAAAGTATATAACACATAAAACAATGACAAGGTGAATATAAAAGCAAAGGTAACAGACAACAACACTGAATGATGGTTCAGTAATATAAAATAAGTCATGCCAACTACACCCAAGCTCACGAGCAAATGGTAATACAAAGCCACCAAGGCAAAGATCCACATGGAAACAAATACCAAAGCTTGATGCCAAATGACCAAGTTCCTATGGAAGAAATAGGCAAATTATATGCATTTTGTAATTGAGCAAGAAAGTTGAATATATATATTTTTTTCAAGATTAGATGAAAAAACTTAATTCGATGGGGTCAATTATTCCATGAGGAAACCCAGGAGCAGACCCAACAATCTGGTTTATCATGATATTAAATTCATTTGGCAGTAAGAATTGAATATATTAGCAGGTCGTGTACCTTAACAAATAGAATTTTGAATCTTTAGAATAAGGAAAAGTAACCTTCATACCATGATGGTATTTTTGTTAATATGGCGTCGAATCGCTTTTAGATCCGCTTGAAAATTCTTGTCAACTGGTACACGCCATAGTTTGATATTAAAATAATGTGCAGCCTTGTCATATGCTGAGTGTCCAGACAAGGGAATAATCCTATAATTTGGTAGTTTAAAAATATATTAAAAATGATAATTTACCAAGTATATAATAATGCATTATTGGTGACATACATTTCAGGTATTGTAATTCCTTTTTTAGATTTCATATAGTCACGAGATGTTTTGACGGCTAATAGTATACTTTCAGTCCCGCCTGATGTCATGTTGCCACATATTTATCCTCCAGAACTATTTTCCTTACTTCCAAGAAGTGTCGTTGTCATTGCAACCACTTCTGCTTCAAAGCGTGCAACACTCTTGAATACATCCAAATGCAGGGGATTGGTATGTGCAAACCTGAAATTTCATCAATGTGAATTGTTCAATGCATGCATACAACTATATCAACAACCAAGCTAATGGGCATGACTATAACCTTAAAGAATATCACAAAATCCAAATTATTTTGGAACTTGTCTATGAGACTCATAATCTATTGAACTAGTCCAGATTATGATGTAATCATGTAATGATCTGAGTAGCAAAGAGGAATCATGTCCAGTTCTGATTGGCAAAACTGGAAGACTTAACCAAAAGCATGCTTTAAATATCTTCAAGTTCAAACAATAAGGAAAGCTTCCTACAATGCCCAGATCTTAGTCAGAAACAAGATTGACGATAAGGAAACAAAATACATAAACTGATAATGCTCCCAGCTCCTAAAGCAAATAAACTAAGGTACTTTGGAGTAGGTATACAGAAACTTTAATCAGTTACAAAACCATTAATCTATGTAAAAATCCATCTATCTAGAAGAATATATAGAGTAGATAATAATTGTCAAACAATGTATTAAACAATCATATTATCACAAACATAAAATATAGCTGAAAACTCTGAGTGTCACTAACATTGAACATGCCTCGTTTATCACAAAAGAATGTCCATCGGATTCACTTCCTCCAATGTAGCTGCAAGAAATAAACAATAAATACATTAAAAAAATATAGTACTCGCCAGTCTAAGTATTACGAACATACACTGTACCAGGGCATCCCAAGACAAATTGCTCAGAATTTAACATTTGACCAAAATTAGCAACATCACAACACGTAGGTTATATTGCTAGATATAAGAAAACAGAGCATATGCACACATTAAATTTCATTCTTGTGTTGTCGCGGAACCCTAATCGCCCAAACATAGCAAAAAAGAAGATTTAACCTTCTAGAGGAGTCACGGTCCAAGAGCACGAGAGTTTTGACGAGCAGTCGATCGGGAAGAGTCGCGGCGTTGGCGGTTTTGAACTCCGCCCTCAATGCAAAGGAGCTTGTGAAGAGAAGAAGACGCGCCAGAAAGAACTAAGAGAAGATGTGAAGCAAAGATGAAGAAATGCAGAGAGAACTAAGAGAAAAAAAGAAGATGCGCGTAGAGTGAAGCAGGAATAGAAGGAGTGGGTAGAACATTTAATATTTCACACCAGTTCTAAGTAAAATAGGTGTAAAAACTATTTTCTACATTGGTTCTAAGTGTAACTGGTGTAGAATTATTTATTTTGATATTGCCACCATATTATTTTTTATACCTATTTTTAGAGTAACTGGTGTAAAAAAGTTCTCTTTATTTACCATTATGCCACCGCATCATTTTTTACACTTGATGAATTTGAACAGGTATAAACAAACACTATAAAAAGTCTATTTTGCACTAGTGAAGGTAAGGAAGATGTAAACTCATTAGTGATAATTGCTTCACCCTTAATGCATGTTACCTTTTTGGTGGGGCAGGCAGACGCTCTATGACCATGTCCTAAGCATTTAAAACATTTAATGTGACTTGGTCTAGAAGGGGATGTAGGTTGGGAAGAGGAATGGTTAGAAAGAGAATGAGGACAAAATTTGTTAGTAGGCTCCTTAGAAACATCCTTGGCTTTATCATTTGATGATGAAGATTTGTAGAAAACATCTTTTGAAGAGTTTGAAATTTTGCTGTGAAAAACTTCTTTTTGCAAGAGTTTCTTCTCGACTTTCATGACCCTATGAACACTACATCTAAAGTCTCATCATAAAGTTTCACAACATCTTGAATGTTTCTATTGAGTCCACTAATAAATCTAATTGTTCATGATCATTTTCTTTAGTATTAATACAATGTATGAGAACTTCAAGCTCGCGGAACTTCAAGCTCGCGTGCATACTCCTCCACACTTTGTCTACCTTGCTTAAGCCGTTGGAACTTAAGCAGCAGTTCTCTAAAGTAGTGAGAAGTACGAAGCTGGATCAAAATGTCCTTTGAAATATTTCCATGAGCTCGCGTACGAGCCCCTGGTGATAAGGTTTATCCTATTTAGCCATTGCAAAACATATCCCTATAAAGCTAGTGTAGCTAATTTTACACGCCAAATCATTTTTATCAACCATCGCAACATCCATGGCCGCACCGATCAGCACCTACATTGCCGCCGCTCGTGCAACCACCAACAACCACCACGGAAACCCAGAACCACCACGGGATATCCAGAACAACAAGAAACATAACTTCAATACACGAATAAAACTCACTAAGAACCCTAACCCCCAAACGCGAGATAAAAAATTCTCCAAAAACAGAACCCCCTCTCACACCCAAGACGAAAAGGCGAACACCAAACGCAAGATCGAGAACTTAAGCTCCCACCACCAATCCTGTAGAGAAGAAACAAACAGAACAAATCCAAGAAGGAAACCCCAAATCGCGAGCCTCACGCGCGGACATAAAGCCCCTAAATCCCATTCGAAACCCTCACCGTGAAGACACTAGCGGACGAGATCCTTGCGTCACGAACCGTCGCGCTTGCCATTGGAAGACGCCTCTAACTGAGACTCTCGTGATACGAGAGACGCCGAAAAACGAAGTCATGCGTCTCGGAGGAAGGAGTTCGCGTACTACCTGCAAAAAGCCCACCCAGAACTGAGAAAGAGAAGAGGAAAGAAACCCTCGCTCCTTGTGATGCGAACCCAAAACCAGAAAAACAAGGAAGAAGAAGATTCTGCAAAGTTGAACAAGGGAGAGGAAAAGAAGATGCCTCGCAAACACACCGCCAACCACCAGAGAAGGCGAAAACGCCACCTGCGTCGTGCCTCCATAGCTCCGTCGTCCTCGCCGCCACGAGGCTTCTGCCATTGCTCGAGACAAGGGAAAAACCCAGGATTGGGTGGACCGCGAGAAAGAAACTTAAGGTTGGGGAAATATTCTGATTAAGAATTTAACTTAGGGTTTCATCCTAATGTGAATTAAGATTTTAGAATTAATTATGAAACTTTTATTTAATAAGTGAAACCCTACCCAATGTATCCTCTCGTAATTTCCCTTTCCAGATTAATCAAAGATAACTTAGGACTATCTTCCCACTCTGCAACCATTCATTCTTATTTATTTAAATCGTTTCTTCCTTTTACAAAATAAAGATTCACGTTAGTTAACTCAAGATTGTTTCTAATTTTAATTAACATAACTCCTAATTCTTGATTTATTTCTAAATATAATTAAAAAGAAACTAATCACAACTCCATAGTTTATGATTTCTTTAATGTTTTCCCATTTTCATTTAATTTACTTTCAACGCATTAAAAGATTTCTATATATAAACAAAAAAGAGAATCAACATTTATGATGTAAATACTATCAAAATTCACAATTCTTCCATACAATCACATCCACCCGAATGAATCATTCAAGACATTCAAAATTACCATGAATCAAATGAATAGATAATTACATAAGGTAAGCTTTCAATACTTCCAAAGATATTCCCAAAATCATCATACAATAAAATAAAGGAAAGCTTCTCATACCTTAGTCAATTATAAAGCTTCTCCTAGGATTTGAACTCATATTCATTCAATCCTAAATAACCATCTCTACCAACAAACCAACACATCACATTGAAAATGCAGGACATCATAAATTTAACAATCATACAATAACATGTGTTACACTCATATCAACAAAATAAATAAATAACATATAACTTTATATTTTACTCAAGAATTGCACACCAATTAAGCTACACAACACCTTGTGAACTCATGCAGATTTTAATAAAACATACTCAAGTCTTATTTATAAACTCTACATTTTCTTAGGTCTTAAAAGTGCCTTTAACAAAGATGTTTTTGATCATTAACAAAAAGGGGGAGATTGTTACTGATGAAAAACATTGATATTTTGAAGAGATTTTGATGATGATGTACTTGAAGACTTGAAGAATTCTTTACATACATTGTTAAAGCATTTTTTGTAGAAACCTTTGTATTATGCTTTCATTTTCACTTGTAAACCATTAAAAGCCTTGTAACTTTCTTTTTAGTATAGTTTCATTGCGGCAATAATCGATTACCAAAGGGGATAATCGATTATCATGTGTAAAATGGGAAAAACACTTCAATTCGGTGATAATCTATTATTCAGCAATAATTGATTATCATTAAGGATAATAGATTATCACCGAAAGTTATGATTGTTCAGGGTTCGACAATAATCGATTATCACTAAGGATAATCGATTATCACTATTTTAAAAACCTTATAACGGTAAAAAATAATTGATTATCACTTTTGATAATCGATTATTACTAGCAGTTGGGAGTTGGCTTTTCAGTTTTTGACTCTGCTCGAACCTTGGGTTATAAATAGAGTTCTCCACAACTCTTAAAAGGTTACCTAAAATATTATAAAGTACAAAACTGGTTCTAATGAAGCTCTAACTGTTTAAGTGTGCTTGATCAAGTGCTTGAAGTAGGAGAAGCTTATCTTAGTGTGTCTAAGGTGGTAGCGGTTCTCTAGCAAGCTGATTCAAGTTGTTTATTCCATCATGTGTCGAGGGAAGGTGTTTGTTTATGTTAAAAAAAGAATGGCTAAATTTCTCACACCAAGAGGGGGAGGGGGGGGGGGGGGTTGAATTGGTGAATAAAATTTAAAACTTTCAAAATATTTTTCACCAAAAATGATGCCTTTATGACTTTCTTGAAACGCAAGGTAAAAGACTTGTTTATGCAGCAGAAATTAAATCGGTTGAATACAGTAAGAAGTCGACTGAATAAAAGAGTGTATGGATAGAAAGATCAAACACTGAGTTTTTATACTAGTTCGGCCAAGCCTACATCCAGTGTCCTTCCAACCACAGGAAGCCAATGCACTATAATGATCAAGGTTTTTACAATAAGGCTTTTATAGCGACCTCACGTCAAAAATATAAAACACCTCTCTAACCCTCTAATCAAAATATAGGCAGTATACAAACAGACTAGCAGCAAGAATTTCCTCTCCTGCAGTTCAAACCCTTTGAGCCACCCTTAAAGTTAAGAACGCAACACGCTCTTCTTCCTGTAATCACAACAGGGAACCTCAATCCAATCTTCACAAGATTGTAGCCTCTGATCTCTCAGTTACACCCAATATGTAGATTTGATCAACCTTTGTACGTGCAGTTAACTTGCTTTTCAAGAATCCACAAGTAGATGATCACCACGGTCACTTCTTGTTTCTTGGAGCTTTTTCGCTCTTTCTGTAAGAATGCACTTTCTGCAAAAGATATCACAAATTTTTAGATTCACAAAAGTTCTTACAAAAATCAAATTCGCGTCAATTTATAGATAAACACAACTCTGACGCATTTTAATCGACTAAGTTACTAATGTAGTCGAATATAACAATTATGTTATTGCAGTTAGCAACAATCAATGTAGTTAATTGAATGTACAATTAATGCAGTTGAATTTCATTTAATTCTTGGTCAACATATTTAAAAATATAGCCGTTGTGACAGTTATATTAAGCATTAACAATTATTCAAAACATAACAAACTCAGTCAAATGCAACACGCATGTAATCGACTTTATAACAGAGTAAAACAATTTTGAAAACTTTTCTCTTTGAAAAACTCTCACATCAGACTTGAAAAAGTTTGTGCAAATACACGAGTTTTAATCGACTCACCCCATAATGAAATCGACTTAAAACTGTTGTTTTGCCACACAATTTAAGTTCAACAAAAGTGTTTGTGGTTTTTCTTTTCCAAAAACATGTGTCATGCATTCATGTATAAAATCACATATATAACACAGTGAAATGCAATGAACAACACAATCATGTTCTCAAAAATGCATATAACATGTAAGCATAAAACATGTAACACCAAATACATGTGTGTTATTAATTATGTGTTGTCATCATCAAAAACTCATATATCACTGAGATTGTGGGTTCAGCTAAATTAATGCTCCTTCTATCAACAATCTCAACAGTTTATCTCTTATCAACTAAGAAAGGTGTTTTCTATTTCATCTTTTTCTCATTTCAATTGTATCATTAAACTATTTTTAGTGAAATGTTAATAACTTCTTTTAGAATGATTAACAATTGAACGTAAAACCTTTTGATTCGAACTAATATAAAAATTGCTTGTGTAAATCTTCGCATCCTTTCTTTACTTTACTTTATTCTCTTCAAAGAAATTTGTAAAGGAAAAACTAAATTTTTAATAGAACCAATTCACCCATCCCCTCTTGGTTTGTGTTTGAACACACCTTTTAAACATTCCGATGCGCGATACCAACTCCTATAATTGTGTTATGAATGATGATAGTGACTTAGAAGTCATCAAGATATGCAAATTGTCTTCTAAGGTGAGTGGGATGTCAGGGTGTAGGATCGACAATCTTTGTGAGGTTTTTGACAACAATAGGTGGGACAACAATATTATTAGCAACATTAATACTAATAGGAACAATATCATCACATGTTTGAGTATAATTGTGAGGTATAGGTAAAGACAAATTGTTTTCATCTTCATGTTGAGTGAGATTATAATGGTATGGAAAATGATTTTCATAAAAATAGTGTTTTTAGAAACATGAATGTTGTGATTTTTAAGATTGAGAAAAATGTAACTTTTTGTGTGAGGCTTAAAACCAAGGAAGATGCGAAGAACAACATGATTGTCAAAAAAAAATTTGTGCAAAGTGGGAGTGTTAGAGTAGCAAGAGCAACCAAACACACATAAAAGATAAATATCACAAAGTTTATTTTAATGTTTTTCATAAGGTGTCATATTAGTAAGTAATGGTCTAAAAATGCAATTGATAGAAAAACATGTGCAACAAAACACCAAAATGTGGTTGGTAGATTGCATTGAAAAAGTAAGGCTTTAGTGACATCTAAAATATACAACAAGACCCCATTAAATAATAGGTAGGTTGGATTGAAAAAGTATGGCTATGATATAATCTTAAAAGCTAAGCTTTAAGTCTCAACCTTATAAAATCAACTTGTAAGGTAAGATCTGTACCCATTTATATATTATGAAATCGTTTTATCTTTAGTGTTCAAGCCATTGAAATGAAAAGAGTTTATAGAGAAAAAAATGACTCTAATATCGTTAGCAGTCATTTGTGATCGAAAACCTTTTATATATCTTTATAAAATATAAAAGAAAACAAAATATAACTTTATTATCAAAAATATATTTGACCCATAAAAAAAAAACTTAACATTAAAATTTAAAAATCACAAAAAAAGCTAAATTAATTTGTTTTAGTTGAATTTTTCTCCTATTTCAAACTAAATCAAATGAAACAATGTACATTTTTTATATTTAATTTATATGCACTTTTAATAAAAAGTTTAATCAAATTACAACCACCAAACACTTCTAAATCAAGACATTATACTTCAATTAAAGCAAAACGATCCAATATATAATATTTTTTTTTCAAAACTTTAACTTCATATATGAATAAAAAATAGTAATTTGATATTTTTATGAACTAAAATCTCAATCGAAAATAAACCATTCTAGAGATTCTTTTAAAATCTTCTCCAATAATGGTTCTTAAATGTTCTTAGTCTTTTATAATCAATTCTTAAAGAATAAATCGTTAAAGATGTTCTTAATCAAGAAAATGAAGGGACCAACAAAAATAAAAATCCAATTTAGGTTATTTTTATTAGGACAAAAAGAAAAGAAAATTTATGTAAGAGGGACCACACAAATTTGCATTAAGAACCCAAAATAGATTACATTACTAGAGATGTTCTAAATCTCAATATTGTGTTGAGAAAGTGTGACTAAGCAAAACTACATACAGTAATTTTTTATGTAGTTTTTTTCTTGGATGTTATAAGTGTTTTGGTAGTAATACAGCGAGGTTTTTCTAATTAACACTTTCTTTTGTCCTAAAAAAAAAACTTCATGTTTTGTAAACATTACTTTAAATTCTAATTTTAACACTTTCTTTTGTCTAAAAAAACAAAAAAATCTTCATGTTTTGTAAAACATTAGTTTAAAAACTGCGATTACTTGACCACGAAATTAAAAACGAAAAATAAATAAAAAACAGTGCGTGATGATGACGTGTTGAAGATCTTCCTTGGGCATCTTTAATTAATCGCGTTTCTTCATTTTTTAACCTTCTTTAACTCTTTTCCCTTCATCGTTTATTTACTTTCTTTTGTACCCATTCTTCCATACTTCAACTTCCTCATTCTTCATCCGCTTCTGTACACTACCCCTAAACCTTCTTCTCCATGGTTTTCCCAGGTTCGCTTCCCTTTCTGCAACTTCCATCCATGTTTTTTTGTTGTTGCTTTTTTCCCCGTTTCTATAATCGGAATCTGGTGCTCCATTTGTGGTTCTCATCCAAGACTTATTTTTTATGCCTTTTCATCTCATATTTGTTATTGGGTCGCTCTCTAATTTTCCATTTTTGGTTCGCTGTTCTGCCAAAGATTCCCCTCATTTAACAGTGTATGCTATGGAAAAGATGGGCGTTTTATTATTCAAACGTCGCATTCGATTGTGAAGTGCTGTTTTGATGAGTGGAAATAAAGAAATAATGTAGGGTTTTGTTTTTTAGTCTGTGCAAAGCTTGTGGGTTTTTTGATTTGTATGAGAAAAATGGAGGTTTTAGCTTCTTTTGATATTTATTTGGGGAGACCATAGAGCATAATACTATTGAATCTCAGTGTTTTTGGATGAATCATATGCTGCCCTAATTGTATATTTAGATCGTAAAGTGGTTTGCTATTAGACTTGTTGTGATGTCTATGAAGCGAAACTCATTTATTTTTGGCTGTGGTGTGGCTCTTTTGTTGTTCAGTAGGCCCGTAATTAGATTTGCTGTGAGGGATCATCTGCAGCTATTCAGATTCATTACCGTTGGTTTGAGACTAAAATACAGTTATTATCCAATTGTATATCCAGTCCCTATTGCAATCTTTAAGCTCCTTGCAAGGTGTTATCAGTAGACTAATCGATCACACCTTTACAAGATGCCATATTATATACAGAGACTTTATAGGTTGTGCAAGGCTTCCTTTTCGCCAGATGGACCTGTCTCTGAAGAGGCTGTTACAAAAGTTCGCGAGAAGTTAGGTATGTTGTTGGATTTTGCCTGTCAGTTACCTCTCTCTCTATATATATATGTGTGTGTGTATGCATGTATATTTTGTATTACTTGAACTATATAAGAAAATAAAAAATTATTTTATTGGTAGCAATGAGGCCAATTACTTTCTCACCTCTCTATTTGTAATAATCAAAATCTTTAAAATAAGGAAATAAAAATATATTCAAATGAATAGGAAGAGTCTGATGTACTTTTTCCTAACTGTGGAGATATTGAATTCTTTTTATCTTAATAATCTATTGTTTACAACACTCTGTCTTAAGTTGGTGCATGAATATCAATCATTTCCATCTTGTCTACAATATCTTGGAATTTGTCTTGAAAAATCCCTTGAGTGAAAATATATGTTATGTGTTTGTCAATTTCAAATGTTGGGTTTTAGTACGTTGGACTGAATTATGCTGACTTGTTATGAGAGTACAATTGTCGACCTTTATTTTAATGTCATCAAGTGTGATTTTGATCCAAACTCCTTCCCACACCTTGAGCAGGATCTTAAAATTCACATTCTACACTAAAATGAGATATTCTGTCATGTTTTTTGCTTCTCCAAGTCAGTTGGCTTTCTCCCAGATACATATAGTACCCATACGTAGATATTTTTTGTCAACAACAAAACCTACGTAGTCTGCATCAGTAGGATCAAAGTGTCTTCAATCCTGAAGAGCAGCCTTTTTCCTAGGCTTGGCTTGCTCGTGGCTTTCTATCATATCATGCATAAACTGACCTACCACTGTAACTGCATGATATTGAGTTTTTTCCAAAAGAGAGCTCTCTTCACTTCCAATTCTATGATTTTGCTCAATAGGAAATTCTGAGATTCTACATCCCTGCTTGTTTCTTTGAGGAGAGCAAGTACAAGGGCTGCCAATTTTTCCTTTAAAGCCAATCTCTTTGTTCATCATCTTTTGCAATACCAACAATAGTGTATGTTTACCTATAACAGAGTGCTTTATGAATAAAGTATGATAACGTTGGCTTTACTTATATTCTGAGGAAACTAATGTTTTTTTTAAATCTCCCAAACCATACTCTTGGAGATTGTTTCTTCCATTGAGAGTTTAAAATTTGAGAAGAATTTTCATGTACAATTCTTCTTCTAAAGCTCCATAAAGAAAAACACTTTTAACATACAACTAGTGCAAATCCCATTCAGAATGAGTTGTTAGAGCAGGAACTACTTGAATTGTATTCATCTTTGCTGTAGAAGAAAATTTCTTCTCATGGTCAATTCCATAAGTTTGAGTGTACCCCTTTGCAACCAGTCTAGCTTTATACCTATCTAGTGACCCATTTATCTTAAGTTTCAGTGTAAATATCCATTTGCATCCTATGGCCTTTTTGTCCTTTGGTTTGTCAACAAGCTCCCATGTTGAGTTTCTTACTAATGCATTCATCTCCTCTGTCACGGCTTCAGTTCAATGTGATAAAAACAACTCTTAGGGTGAGAAAAACAATTTTTTGTTTCATGAAAGGTCACACTCATGTGATAAAGACACAACAACTCTTAGGGTGATAACATTTGTAACCTTTTTAATGAAGGAGATAATCAATAAATACACATTTAAGAATTCTAAGATCTAATTTACTGCATTAAGGATTGTGAGAGTGAACAAAAAGGATTAATTTTGTTTTGAAGTTTCTGCTGTTAACTAGATTTCTATTTGTCATTTATTAATTTAATATTCTTGCTTATCAGTATGGTAATGCACAGTAAAAGATTTCTACCTTTTGAAATATGATTTTTTACTGCTCATCTTGTTACGCTAGCTGCTGGTATCCATTGTTATATCTCAACAATCAACCAGGTGCTTTAAAAGATAGATAATAGATCCAATATATCCAGACTGCACTATCTTAGTGTGACGTTGTGATCTGATTTTGACCCTAACCGAAAATCTTTGCAAGCATGTGATTGTGACTCGTACTTAATGTTAGAGATTGTGATTGTATAATCTGCTCTAGGGGCTGTTCAAGTGTGCTTTTATAACTGTGAATACTAGTGTAACATTTCAATTGTCTTTCTCTGATCTTTGGTTCGGTTCTGGGTCTTTTAAAATACAGTCATATATCACACAAATTTGTATCGCACATTTTGTTCCCTTTTGGTTTTCTACATATCTTGCTACATTATAGTTTTGCCGTCTAACTAAGATTTTTTTAATAACCATTAATTTAATGTTTCAGAAAAAATCAAGCCATCTGATGTAGGTCTTGAACAGGAGGCACAAGTGGTTCGTAATTGGTCGCCTGAATGTAATGGGAACCATCAACAGTCACCGCCGATCAAATACCTGCATTTGTATGAAGATGACAGCTTCTCTGTTAGTTTTAATTCTCAGAACTCCACCATTTAGTCAGCAATTTTTATACACTATTTCTTGAGCATAGCTACAAAATTTTGATTAATATTTTTAATCTTCATCAGATAGGAATTTTTTGTATGCCCCCTTCTTCTGTTATTCCTCTCCATAATCATCCTGGAATGACAGTCTTAAGCAAGCTCATATATGGTTCAGTGCATGTTCAATCCTATGATTGGATTGATTTCCCTGGTCCAACTGATCCATCTGAAGGTTTGTTCTTTATGGCTTTACATATTATTTTTTTTGCAACACAGTTTTTTGTCCAGTGTACCTGCCTGTGAATACATCAAGTATTGAATGTGTTACTACCTTCTATGTTTTTGTTCTGTCATGGCATCATCATTAGTGAGGTAGGACAATATGGTACCATGTCATCATCCTCCAAAAGAGTTTGTGCTCTCATCAAACTGAAAGGAAAAAAGCCAGGACCTGTCTTTTAAAAGTCAACAGATAATATCTAACTTGTTAATGTTAGTGTTTGGTCTCATTTAAAACTAAACTATTAAAAACATATGATAGCAGAGCTAAAATTGTCTAGAAATTATAAACTGGCAGATTGAATTTGGTAAATGATAAGTGTTGGAAGTCCCACATCAACTAGAGATAAGGCCAATTCATACTTTATAAGTGGGTGCAAACCTCACCCTACAAGCCGGTTTTGTGGGGTTGAGTTAGGTTTAAGTCCACTTCTAACATGGTATCAGAGTCATGGTTAAAGTCTATCCTAGCGATATTTGTTGTTTGCTGGGCATATTGTTCCACCCGCTATCCGGCCGCTATCGAACCACCCATTAAAAATGTCTAATCCCACGCTCGAGATGTATATACCTCGGCGTGAGGGGGGTGTGTTGGAAGTCCCACATCGACTAGAGATAAGGCCAATTCATACTTTATAAGTGGGTGCAAACCTCACCCTACAAGTCGGTTTTGTGGGGTTGATTTAGGTTTAAGTCCACTTCTAACAATAAGAAGTGGATAATGGGAGTCAAAAAGGGGAAAATTCTTTGTTAGTTGTTGGATTCTCGACCTATTTCTCGCTGGTGACAAAAGGCATTTCCCATCATGCAAAAATAAAGCTGATGAACTGAACATGGAATAACAGAAGAATTCCCATCTTACAAGCATGGATTTATGCTTTCTTATTGGGCTAGTGTAACGTAAACTTTAGTTCTGTTATCACTGAACTTTTCAAGAGAATTGTGGTTTGTCTGTCTTACATACCCACATTTAGCAATCTCAAGGCATGGATTTTAGGTTTTCTTTGTCTGGTTTCATCCTAAGGTTTCTTTATTAGCAAAGATGTGATTGAGTTTGTCTTATATACTTATATGCCCAAATTTAGTGATCAATGTGTTATTGGGGTCAGTGTGAAACCTTATATCTGTAACCGAAGCCTAAGAATATTCTATTCAAATTTAGACCACCGGTGAGTTTGTGTGATTTTGGATTGAGATAATGTTCCTTGTGGGAACTATTGGGATCTTGTCATGAAGTACATGTTATTACAAAGTAAAGTATGTATTCTAATTGAGGAAAACTAAATTCTAATTCTAAAAATCTGGAGGCATGATGACTGCATGTGAACCATGTGAACCTTCTCATTATTTTCGGAACCCTCAATGCTGCACATCTTATTACATGCAACATCTCTACTGGCATGACTGAATGAACATAAAGAAGCGTCATTGCTTCACCATCCAACCTTTATTAGAGAGAATATTTTCTTTTTTCTGTGTTTTACTATGATATGACCAAATGCATGGTTCAATTTTAAAAGCCAAAAAGATTTGACAGATTCAAGCTTGAATTAAAAGTTTTGATATGCTTAGCTGTTGCCAATCCAAAATATAAAGGGCCCCTTGCACCTGGGCTATCTTACAAGCTATCATCAGTATTGAATATAGTAAAACTAGGCATAGGATTAGTCTTTCTTGTGTAAAACACACATAGGGTAATATATTTATAATGAAGAATCATACAAGTATATATGGCAATCAAACATAAATATGGTAAATGAAAGATATTGTTAAAAACAATATCAATAATATCTACCAATATCAAACAATAGCAAAAGTTTATGTTTCCCTAATTAACATAAAATGCAATATATCGTACACTTGTCGTCAAGCTGATGCATATAAATCGTATGTACTAAACTTGTTATAAATATAATCAATTCTCGGTCCTTTAAAGACTTAGTGAAAATATCTGCTAACTGATTATTTTGAGTTAACGAACTCAGTTTTGATGTCTCCAGATACAATCTTTTCTCGAATGAAATGACAGCCAATCCCAATGTGTTTGGTTCTTTTATGAAAGACATGATTAGAACTGATATAAAAGAGCCACCTGATTGTCACATATAAGTGTCATTTGAGTGAATCTAAATTGTAACTCCATAATAATTGCTTAAGCCTAAGAAATTCACAAGTAGTTGAGGCCATAGCTGTTAGAGTCGCACAACTGCATTTGGACAAAAACCAAGAGAAGGTGAATTGGTTTCTTTAATAAATTTGTGCTTTTAAAATTTTTTTCCCTCTTTATAAACTCGCTTACAAATAATAACATGAAAAGTAGAGTATAGGAAAGAAAGACTTGCAGAAGTGATTTTTATACTGGTTCAGATCAAAAGAACCTATGTCTAGTCTTTAATCTTTATAAAGAGGGATTAACCAATCACTAAAATAAACTAAGACTTACAATTACAAAGAATAAAGTTAAGGTTTAGAAAACATCTCTCTTGGAGCCATACGAGATAAAAATCACCTCCCTTGAAATCCACAAGGGATGAACACCTCCTTTGAGTCCTAGATGGAGACACCTCTCTGAATCCCACAAGAGATGGAGAACCACCTTCCTTGAAATCCACAAGGAATGAACACCTCCTTTGAATCACATAAAGGATGAATGACTTCTCCTAGCAACAACAATAGTCACTCAAGATCACACTTATTGAAAGTTCTCGCTTTACTTACATTAGGTTTTTCAAAGCCTTTCCACAGAGAGTTCTTGAATACTCAAATTTTAGTATTTCATTTCTTGCATTTGTATTTCCAAATGAAAGCCTAACCCTCTATTTATAGGCTTCATTCACAAATTTGGTCTAGAATTTTTGTAGTCAAGCCATAACTGCCACTAATAATCGATTATCCAAAATTGAGAATCGTTTATTGCAGAAACTGAAGAATCAAGACATATTTGTCACTGATAATCGATTATCACTGATAGTTATAATCGATTATCATAACTGTCAAGGATAATCGATTATCATTTAAGATAATTGATTATTATAGAGAGTTTTCGAAAGTTTTGAAATCATTTTGGATCATCAATTACTTCTAAACTAAGTTTTTGACACCTTTGAACTTTTCTTGACTCATTGTACAAGGTGCTTTGAAACTTCTCTAAACTAAGTCCTATACATATTTTGTTTATCTAAGACTTATTACAAAAGATTGAAACGCATAAACTACTAGTCTTCCTACATCGTTCAACTCTAATTACCTCTTCCCTTGAGTTGTCACTTCCAGCAACGTTCCAGTCAACTCTCTGTCTATTTCAAGCAACATCAAGTCTCCATTTTAATTAGATTTTTTTTTATTTCTTTGCTTTTTCAACCTAGTTTAATGGGTTCCTGTTAGGAAACAAGGTATGAATCCTAACTATCTTCCTCTCTCTCAAGTCAAAAGAATAGCACAAGCAATTGAATCAACGTATAGTATGGTATTCACATCAAGAAACAAGAATACAATGAGATATCAGGAGCTTAACCTCCTTCACCAGGTACTCAGACCGGTCTGCACAAGCCAAGTTTCTAACTGTCTCCTGAAAACAATAAAAGAGCTCCTCTTATATAGACATTTGTCCCGCCCCCTTAACCGCTCAGCAGTTCCTTATTTCTCTATTCTTTTTCTCCTTTCCTATACTCTCTAAGTCCTAACATTACTCCCCCCTTGAAGATCAACCTTGTCCCCAAGGTTGAACTGAAACTGCTCATGCAACGCTATCCTATTCCGCCAGCCGAGAAGGCCGAGAGCTCCATCCGTTTCAGCTCCACTTCTACCACCTCCTCTTCTACGTCCTCCTCTTCATCCTCAGCCAATAACACTATTCGTAAACTCTTCTCAGGGCATTGGTGCCCTGGCCTGAAAGGTCCCCTACATCTGTAACACCTCCCTTCTTCTCTTCGCTTCAGAAATTCTGGGTAGGGAAGGTTCCGCGAGTTTCTTCCTCTGTCATCACTTCCCCTAGGATTTCCTTCTCTCACCGCATTACCCGTCGTGCTGTCTCTCCTCATCAATCCGACGCTCTCAGTTGCGACAGTCCTCCCCGGGTTACTCCTCGCCGCTTCGGTTCTCGCCACCACTGCTCCGCCGTTGGTGGATCGCCCCCATAAAGGCGGGTTCTTGGCCCCAGACCACCCCAGCAAACCCAGGCCACGAAGCGCCTCCTTAACGTTGCGCGTGATCCTCATTGCCGTCATCAGATCACGTGGGTCATGGGGCCTCATTTGACACCTCAACTCCTCGTGCAGTCCTGCCAAAAAATAACCCAGCAACTGGTTATCGGAAAACTCCTTTGTCTGTCCGGCTAACGCTTCAAACTCCCTCACGTACTCCTCTACAGTGGATGTTTGTCTGATCGCCACCATTCTTTCAAAAATTCCGCCTCGGTGACGACTCTCGAAACAGATCAACAACGCCTCCTTGAGGCCCTCCCAGGTTCGGTTACTTGCCTTATCTTTCCAAAACTTGAACCAATATCCGGCGCTTCCCTCCATGCTAATATGCGCCAGTTCAATCTTCTCCTCCTCTGCAACCTTTTAAATTTCAAAAAATTTCTCCGCCCTGCTGATCCAATTCAAGGGGTCGGGTCCCTTGAAAATGGGTAATTCCACCCTTCGTCTCCAATTAGGTAAATTCCCCGATCGCTTCCCCTCACTATCTCTGTCCCCATTATCCACGCGCTGGTTTCCACCATTATTGTTTACAGACCCTTGACTCCCATCGAAACCTTCCTCTGTTTGCTTGTTGCGCACCCCCATCAACCTAATCAGTTCTTGGATGTCCTTGCGCATTGCTATCGATTCTTGACGATTCGCTGTGGTCTCCGCCTTCAATCCATCTACGGCCATCTCAATGTGCTCCAATCGTCCCTCGACTACGTTCATTCTTCCTTCCATCGTTTTCGTTCTCACCGTACAATTATCCGGCAACTTCTTGGTCCAACAGCTTCTTGATCCGGCAGTCCCCTCCCAAGCGGATCCGGCACTTCTCTCTAAATGGGATCTGGCAGGTCGGACCACTTTGTTAGGAAACAAGGTATGAATCCTAACTATCTTCCTCTCTCTCTCAAGTCAAAAGAATAGCACAAGCAATTGAATCAACGTATAGTATGGTATTTACATCAAGAAACAAGAATACAATGAGATATCAGGAGCTTAACCTCCTTCACCAGGTACTCAAACCGGTCTGCACAAGCCAAGTTTCTAACTGTCTCCCGAAAACAATAAAAGAGCTCCTCTTATATAGACATTTGTCCCGCCCCCTTAACCGCTCAGCAGTTCCTTATTTCTCTATTCTTTTTCTCCTTTCCTATACTCTCTAAGTCCTAACAGTTCCACTCCATGTTAGTTAATAAAATGGTTTCTTACTCCATCCAGGATGTAGTCCCTACTTAGTCTAGTTAGTACCTACTTGTAATTTGTTCTATGCATCCTCTGTACTGTACAATCAATCAATTTCATCCTATCTCTTCCTCTTTACATTTCTCTTTCTCACCCTTCTAGTTCAACAGGCCTGATCCATTCAATCAGAAAAAGAGCTCAGAGATCAGCCTTTGCTATTTCTATCTGCCTTCATCTTTAAGACTGTTTTCTTTGCCTCACCCTGGGAGAGAATTCCATATAGTGGTCATGGCCTAGTTCATTAGGTGAAGCATTTGACAGAGTCATGTAATTCTAATCTTGATCTCTATCGTGGTCGATAATCACTTAGTTGTTAAAACCTCTCTTTCTTTTGTAAGTACAACTTTAATAACATGCAATTTAACTAAGCATAAAATAATGAAGGGTTTATGTTGGAGATTTTTATACTGGTTTGTCTGTAAAAGCAAACTTTGTCTAGTTCTTGATCAAGTTTCACTAGGCAAACTAACACTGAAATTACAATAGATAATTATTTGAAACTCAACCACTCTTGGCTGGATAACCGAAGTATTGTTTGAACTCTTAACCACTCTTGGCCAACAACCTAAAGTATTGTTTGGAACATACTCAACCACTCTTGGCTGGATAACCGAAGTATTGTTTGAACTCTTAACCACTCTTGGCCAACAACCTAAAGTATTGTTTGGAACATACTCACATTTAGCTTAATAACCCAAGTATTATTTGGAATAGTAGCCACTCCTGGCTAAGAGGGTTTTACAAAGAAAGGGTGATCTAAAGGTTTTGCTTACTAAACAAAGATAACGTCTTTGGATGGATTCAAGGTTAATGCAGTCTTCTAGTTTGCTAAATAAACACAAACGATGTTCTTGTGAAGCTTAGGGCGTAGAAAGCTTTGAGTGTGAATATTGATAGCCTGGAAAGCTTTGAGTGTGAATATTGATAGTGTTTCCGCAACCCTTGATCTCTTGTATCTTTTTTATCTTGGAAGACTGCTTTATTTAGAGTTAAGAAAAGAGTGGTTGCAAATCTTATTCTACTCATTGAGAAGCTTCGCTTCAAGTGTTCATTTAAATGCATTAAATGTCCTCCATGCAACATTAAATGCTTATCTCTTTTTTAAGCAACATCACAATAGTTGTCATGACTTATTGGTTATAGAGCTTTCACCCAAATTGGAGTATAACATTGGGCCATACACAACATATAGCCTTTCCAGAGTTGACATAAGGCATGTCAAGATGTGTGTTGGCGTAGAACAACTTTAGCATGTCCCTCGATAACTTTGATGTTGACAAAAGCTGTATGAGATCTTCTCGGTAGACGTGAAGATGAAAACATTCATTGCAACACAAAATAAGCTTATAAATAATTTCGTTTTGTACAACATTAACTTAATTGTGTGTTTATTGTCTGACTAATGTTTTACTATCATACAAGGCAAGAGAACACAATATGCTATATTGTGTGTTAGACGGAGCGCTTGTGACTCACATGACTTGTTTGAAAACTATAATCTTAGCGACGAAGCTTATTCATGTTTGCACTTTGTTGTCTAACAACACTTGATCAAAATCCTCAAGGGTCTATTGGTTACCCTAATAGATACCAATTTGAACTATGTAAGAAAATAAAAAGTTATTTTATCGATAATGGTCAAACATTACATTTTTATCATCTTTATTTGTAACAATCAAACTCTCTAAAATAAGAAAATAGTAATATATTAAAATGAGTAAGAAGATTGTAAGGATATTTTTTTCCTAATCAATATGGAGATAATGAGGATATTATTTTCCTATTGATCCCCTATTTACAACAATACACATACACAGTCATATATTTCAAAACCTCCTAATAAACATAACAATGTGTATTCATCTTTTCTCATTCTTGGGAATAAAAGATGACATAAAACAAACATCCCCGAAGTTGTTTGATTCAGGATATCAGGCACTTACTCTTTATTTCATTATCTCCTTTGCTTATGAAAATTAAAGGTTATTTACCTTATAGTCTTATTTATCATGTTTCTCTTTTTCATAAAATTTTACCCCATTTGGGAATCGGTTGGATTATTAATCATTAATAATTTTGATTTTCTTGCCCTCAACCAATTTGTTCTTGGCAGCTAGAGCTGCAAAGCTTGTCAAAGATACCGAGATGAAAGCACCAACTCCCACAACAGTTCTTTATCCTACCCTTGGAGGAAACATACATACTTTTAAGGCAGTGACTCCCTGTGCAATCTTTGATGTATTATCTCCACCTTATTCTTCAGAACATGGAAGACACTGCACCTACTTCCGAAAATCACAGAGGAAAGACCTTCCAGGTGATCTTATTTATATCCTATGCAGGTTCATTTATCTTGTGTCCCAAATGATTGATAGTTTTAACTGTAAATATTGTGTTTTTGTTAACCATGCCATATGGTTTGCCAACATTGATTTGAATTACAGGCAGCAATCTTCAGTTGAATGGAGTTACAGTGTCTGATGTTACTTGGTTGGAAGAATTTCAACCACCTGACGACTTTGTGATTCGGAGAGGGATTTACAGTGGTCCTGTTATTAGAACTTGAAAATTTTCTTGTTTTGTGTTTCACCTTAAAATGAATTTGGCCTTTATCATTAGGTTACAACTAAGGGAATTGATGAAGGAGTTCTCAAAAAGCCAATACAATAATTCTATTCTTTGTTAGGCATTTGGTCTGTACATAACAATGCACTATTGTAGTCTCCAGTCACCCTCCTCACCTTAATCCACTAGATTAGTCACGGAATTTGAAAAAGGGACCTCAATCATCATGAGTCAACTTGTTAAATTTTGTTTGCTTATTATTCACAATAAGTTACCACGTATCATTTTTATTCCCTCTTTGCAATTTCCTTGTGTTTTTGCCTTCTCTATTCTAATTTACACCGTTCAGACAAACTAATTTCATCCAAAATGTTACTCTCATACTGATTTCTGTCTGCAAAATTTGCTTTCTTTTCTGAGTATTTTGAAAAACAGAGTTCACAATTTGCGTCCAATTTTGGTCCTGTTCTTACGTCTATTTTAATCTTTATTCTTTTGACAAATATTTTTATAACTGGTTTACCTTTTAAAAAAACTTCAAAAGTATATTTTAAATTCGTTTTGGAATTTTTATTTTCTTTAACGTATGGATTGGACATGTAACCATACAAAATAATAATAGACTAAAATAGGTTTTGTTTTATTAAATGGATCGGATCAGATTATCTTTTTAATTTATTAAAGTGGGTTATTTAGCACTATTTACAAAATTGATTAAAATTCTAATATAATTATAATCAAGCAATACTAGCTAAAAGATAACATAATACTTGTAACTTAGTCATTCTAAGAAGTCACTTATAAATGTAATTACTCTTTCATTACATTGATATTTAGAAAAAAAAAAAACAAATCAAACAATTATTATATACTTTCTTTCTAGCATGCTCTTTAGTCTGCGCTAAACATTATTGAACATTCTAAATTTTAACCTATAAAATTTGAGAAGAAATGTGTTCAAAAGAGTGAATACCAATAAAAGTGCATAAAAATGTGTTTTCCCATAAATATTTTCGAAAGTAATCATTAAATAAGAAGTGAGAATAATGAAATTCTGAATTATAATAAAAGGTCCAATCAACTTAAAAGTATTGTTCAATTAGATACTTCAACTTAAATACAAGAAAAAAATTACTAGTTCGAGAAAGCTGGTTAAAATCATTTAACTATTAATTTCATTTTTTTTAAATTGAAACTTGAGATCAAGTATAAAATAAATTTATTTGAAATAACATCTCATTTAATCGGATGATATTTTTAAAATTGTAAGCCAAAGTACGTAGAATTTGTTTATATTTAAGTCTTAGCTAAAAGGTAGATTTTGTTGTTTCTTTAAAAAGACAAGCAATAAATTTTTGTATGACTTTGAAGGCTTAACAAATATAATAACTTGTCCCCACTGTCTAGTTGAACCAACTACCTTAATTTTGTTCTAACAATAATTATTTGAATAATGTTCAAATATGTTGACAAGAAAAAAAAAATAGAAATTATAAAATATATATTTCATGTTAATAAAGGAAACTTCTAGATCAATTTTATAATATATATATATATATATATATATATATATATATATATATATATATATATATATATATATATATATATATATATATATATATATACTGAAATTGATATTATCTCTGATGTGATATTTTTAACCATTCATTTAAAATAATAAATTGATATTTAAGACTAGAATTAAACTCCGAATTGTAAAGAAATGAAACTATATATTTTTGGGAGATTAAAATTAAAGTCTAAATTAATTAGGACTTGAACTTTTTTAAGTGAAATAAATTCTGAAAAGTTATGATGCAACACTTGTCGTGTGATTAGATTAGTGGTACTCAAACGTTGCATCATCTAAAATGTTCACTAGTTTTTGGAGCTTCATTCTGCATTAATAGAAAATTAAAATGCTTAGTAGCTCCAAATTAAGTGTGACATATTTCAAAATTATAGCCGCGTGTTATTTGTAGGGATCTTCTTTCAGTACGACTACTATATTAAAACAAAACAAGTGTAAAGTTCATTCAATAATTTTTTATATATAGTTTATCATTGATTAATTCATTTTTTTTGTAGAGATTAGTTTAGTTAATCAGTAGTAAATAGTGTATTAAAATATAAATGTTATTTGTCATTGCTATTGAAATATAAAAAAATCATGTATTGATATACACCTTAATTTACTGAATTACAAGTATAAAGTAATATTTTTATGTTAGTTATTTCAACGAAATCACCTCATTTTAAAAATTGACATAAATAAGAATAACAGAAAAAATTATCTATTTTACAATGCTTAATCACATGATGTAAAAAAATTATTTTACGTCGTTTTAAATCATTAATAGTTGTAAAAGGAGAGCATTTTTTTATACTAATCAATTCTTATCTAACGTAACAAACCGGAAAAAAAATAAATATTTTTAAGTCAGTTAAATGAAGAATTAAAATAAAAAATGCATTCTTCTTCGGTTCTTATAAATTAATCACTGTAACAAGTCTCATTTTTTCAATTAAATACTCGTGTTAGAACTAATATGAAAACTGTAATATAAAGCCACACAATTTGAACAATAACTTAGTGAATAATGAAACTTCTAAAATAATGTACAAAATAATAAATACTTTATATTGAAATTATTAAAATACTAATGATTAAAATTATTTAATAATAAAATATGAAATTAAGACATTAAACTAGAATATAAATTAAATTATTGAAACATGGTGTGAAATGAATGTATTTTTTCAAAGCTTGTGTGAAACCATCATTTTACTTTGACATATATAAAAATGTTACATTCATTTTACATTACTATTTTTTTTTAATACAAAAGTTCACTTTTTTTTTATGATAATTTTATTCTTGTACTGGGTTTCAACTGAATATAAGAGTGTGTTACTCTTCATTATCTTTTTCAAATAAAATTTAAGTTATACATGAGTAATACTTTCGCACATAGAAAACTTTTATACTTATTTGACAATCTTTCATCACTTTTACCACTTTTAATACTAAATGCTTGGAACACAATGCTAGGGTTTAAGGAGATGGTAAAACAAAGGTGGAACACATACAAAGAATCTGGAAATCCTATGATAGTTCTTAAAGAAAAATTGAAGAAGTTTAAAAATGATTTAAAATCTTGGAAGAGAGATGTCTTTGGAAATACAAGTACAAATAAAATGATTATGATCAAACAAAGTGAGGACATAGATAAGTTTGATGAAAGTGTCTTAGATGATTATTCAAGGCTTTAAGCGTGTGAAGTTATTTAGTGAGCTTAAACTGATTTACACCAAAGAAGATTTAATTCTAAAACAAAAGGCTAGGGCAAGTTGGTTAAAAGAGAGAGACATTAAATCTAAATTCTTCCATGTAAAGATTATATGGAAAAGAAAAAAGAATGAGATAAAAGGGGTCAACATAGAAGGTAATTGGTACGAGGAACCAAAATAAGGTAAAAGAAAGAGTAAAAGATATCTTGGCATCCAGTGTTTCTTGTAACAACAAGATCATGCTGGAAAAGATTGAATTCTCATCTCTAACACCTTATGATAACAGACTTTGATTAGTAAAATTGAGGAGACAAAGATAAGGGAAGCAACCAATCAATGTGGAAGTGAAAAGAGTGTTAGGCCAGATAGTTTTAATTTTAATTTTATCAAAATTAATTGGGAGACCATAAAACATGACTTTGTTCAACTAATGAACTAGTTCCAAAAACATGGGGAAATACTTAGGGGTTATAAAATGCGTCTTTCACTACACTTGTACCTAAAAAAGATAACCCATTATATTTGAATGATTTTTGACCAATATCTTTGGTCAGATATGTTTATAAGGTAATATCTAAAGTGTTGACTAATAGGGTGAAGAAAGTGCTTTCAAAAGTGACATACTCTTCTCAATCAACATTCATTAAAGGGGGATGAATGATAGTCTATATCCTTGTAGTTAATGAAGTAGTAGATGCGATTATGAGAAAAAAAAAAGAGAGAAAAACAATAGTAGTTGTACCAGATGACCCCCGGACGACTCCAGATAGAACACAGGGGACGGCCGGCAGGACTCGAGCACCCAGACCGAACAGTCATGACAGGTAGGTCTGCAGAGGTGATTAAGGTAAAGTACCAATTAGAGGGTTGGGCTTTGGATTGGGTCGTGATTAAGGCTTTGCTAATCCTAAGCCCATGGCCAAAACTATAAATACAGGTCAAAGGTAAGAGGTAAGCAGATTCATTAATTACGCATTTATTGCAGTACCTAAACAACCGATCGGACCTTTACTGACTTAAGCTTCGGAGCACCTCTAATAGGTACCCTCCCAGGCGTACAGGACGGACGGACATCGACCTACAGAAGGAAGGATCACGAGAAGACCAGACGGACGTAGAGGAGAGCGTGCGGATTTAGGTGACTCGACCCTATATAGGAACAGTAGTCAAGGTAGATTATGAAAAAGCTTATGATTAGTAAGTTGGGATTTTATGTATTATACGATAGATAGACTAGGATTTTGTAGTAAATAAATTATATGGATAAAAATATGTATGGAATCATGTACAATTTTGATATTATTAAATGGTAGCCCAACTATGGAAATCCATTTAAAAAGAGGTTTGAGACAAGGAGACCCAATAACACTATTCTTATTTTTAATAGTTGTAGAGGGGTTGGCAGTGTTGGTTAGACCTAAGGAAACAAAATTTTTAGTATGAAGTATTGGAAAAAGTAAAGAATAAGATATCTAAGTGGGAAGGTAGATTGTTATCTTTTTGCCAGTAGAGTATGTCTAATTAAGTTTATTATTTTTACTTTACCTTTATTTTACATATCACTCTTTAAAATGCCAAAAAGTGTATGTGCTGCAAGAATAAAGAGAATATTTCTTTAGGGTCAAGAGTTTGAGGATAGGAAGATAACTTGAATTAAATGAGAAACCTTATGTAAATCAAAGGAAGAAGGAAGATTGGGTTATGAGCTTCTTTATGTGAGCTGTGTAATGAAATTGAAGATAATGTTATACATTTATTTTTCTATTGTAAAATAGCTAAGAGAGTTTAAGAAATGTGTGAAAGGTGGATCGAAATAACATTAATAAACCATACCAAGCTAAAGTTTATTTCCAACACTTCCACCTAATGGAATTAAATGGAAAACAAAATAAAATCTGGAAGGAAATATGGATAACAATTATTTGAGCCATTTGAATTCACAAAAACAAGCTAATTTTTAGGAAAGAAAGGTAGATGTTGAAGAAGTATTTTGTATAACTCAGTTGAACGCATGGCTATGGATAAAATATAAACCAAATAATGTAATATTACCATACTATAATTGTTATCTAAACTCGGTGCAAAACTCAAAATTAATGTGAAAAATGTACTTAATAAGAGTTGTAAAAGGAAAAGGTACAGAGGAAAATCATATATATCCTTTAAAAACTATGAAAGGGTTATTTTGTAGGTTGAACTAAAATGTACTACTTTGGAAAGCATGTATGGCTTATGTAACAATTTTACATGTCATAAAGTGGATGAATGCAAGTAGCTCTACAATTGGGAGGCAAAAGTAAAGGAAAGTCATTATGGTAAAAGAAAGGAACTCCAACAACATAGTAAAAGATATGAGGGACACAATAAGTGATAACTTTGTCCAGAAGCCTGGAAGGTCATGAATTAATATGCAAGCACCAAGGAAACTCGAACATAAATCTAAGTGCAACGAAATACAAAGGTTTATGGTTGAATGGATGAATTGAATGCTTATGGAGGTGGTTCTAGCTTAGGTGGCCTACCATATATGGAAGGAAGCTAGAGGGGTAGATGGAGAAGCAAGAGGAAGGGACCTTGGGGCAAGAGGGAGGTTTGAGTGTTCTTAATAACATAACTTTGTATATAATCCAAAAGTGAAAATACAAGAGAGGGAGGTACTTCATTTATAGCAAATTCAACACTCATGCCTAAGCTTCTATGTTAGGTTGATGATCAGTCGTGATTTGTGGATCAAATGCCACATATACAAGTATGCAACATGTGCTACATTTAAGAAATAGTACTACAAACACATACTTAAGAAATAGTACTACAAGGTCTTGTTGAATCTTTTTTGTCATTCCATGAGTAATAAGCCCTTCAATGGATTGTGGACTTGGGCCCGAGTCATCGTCTCCTCCTTGTTGAGAAGGATTTTTTCTCAAATCTATAGAACGACCATCACTTACCAAATCCCCTTCAAAAGGATGAAAATCAACAACATTAAAAGTAGAATGGACATCATACTCTTTAGGAAGTTCTATTTAATTAACATTATTATTGACCTTCCTAATGACCTTGAAAGGACCATCTCCTCTAGAACTAAGTTTGGACTTCCTTTGAGTTGGAAATATTTCATTTTTAAGGTGAAACCAAACCAAGTCTCCTTCATTGAATATGATCTCTTTCTTTCCCTTATTGTTATATTTTGTGAATCTCTCATTTTGTTGTTGAATTCGGTTCTTGATCCTCTCATGTAATTCTTTGATAAATTTGGATTTAGATACCCCTTCTTGATGAACAAAATCAAATGAAGTAGAAAGAGGTAATAAATCCATGGGTGTAAGAGGATTGAAACCATAAACAACTTCAAAAGGAGAGACTTTGTCTAGAAGCTTGGAAGGTCATTAATTAATGAGCAAGAACCAAGGAAACTCGAACAGAAAGCTAAGCGTAGCGGAATATGAAGGTTTATGGTTGAATGGATGAATTAAAGTGCTTATGGAAGTGGTTCTAGCTCAAGCGGCCTACCATCTATGAAAGGAAGATAAAGAGGTAGAGGGAGAAGCAAGAGGAAAGGACTTTCGAGCAAGATGGAGGCTGAAGTGTTCTCAACAGCATAACTCTATATATCATCCAAAAGTGAAAATACAAGAGATGGAGGTGCTTCAGTTATAGAAAATTCAACACCCAAGCTCAAGCTCTTATGATAGGTTGATGATTAGCCGTGATTTATGGATCAAAGGCCACATATTCAAGCATGGAACATGTGCTACATTTCAAAAATAGCACTACAAACACGTGATTAAGTCACACTCCACGCGTAGCCGTTGGGCGCATAAGGTTTTGCACTGAGCGCAATTTGAATGGGCCGAAAACATGTTTTGCTTTATTCATGGACGGAGATGGTTGAATTGGCCTCTTGTGAAGGAAAGTGAACATATAAAGTTTAAACATCTTTTTATGTATCCTCAAGGTCTTGTTGAATCTTCCTTGTCATTCCACGAGTAATGGACCGTTGAATGGATTGTGGGCTTGGGCCCGAGTCATCAATAAGGAGGAAGGAGCAAGATCACAACAACAACTACCTCTATATGGACAACAACCCCTTTGGACAACAATATTGTTCATGTGAACAGTGTAGAGATAATGATTAATGTGAGGGACTCCTACAAGGATTAAAGTAATTGTATTTATGTATGTCTTATTAAATATGTTTTCCCTTGCAAGTGCATATCATTTAGTTGTTTGAATTTTTTGAGTTAAGACTAAATTGGTGTGTTCAATGGCAGAATGTTTTTACATAAATGTACATGTCTTCACCACGACATAAGTGGACTTTTTTGACTGGTAAAATGCACAACTTTTTTTTTATTTTTATTCGTGTATACGGAATGGGGTACCCCAAGTATTCAATTATATTTATAAATACTTATACATTGCTAATAAAAAAATACAAAAGTTAACTTTTTGGTTAAATTAGTTGTTTAATCCTAATTTTGGTTAAAATAGTTGAAGTATGTCTTCTTATTTTTTATGTCTCTGTTAAGTCAATTTTTTTTAAAAATATATGTCATCAGGTACTTTCTATTAGTAGTGTACCAACGACATTAAAGACATACAATTTATTAGTTCATACTTTTTTGTTTTTTAATTGTTTTCAAAAAATATTAATTCTTTTTTAATTTTCTTAAATTCTTTTGTCCACGTGTAATGTTATAGTCGTGTCACTTGATACTAACCTTGTAGTGGTAGTGTCACCATCAAGTGTCTTATATTTAAATCCCTATATTTATTTATTTTATTTAATTTAGTTTCACTTTAAAAAAAAAAAGTGAAATATTGTTGTCCTTTTCAAAACTGAGACCATTTTTTTCATAACAGTTATAGTAATATTTTTATTAAAATTTAAATTTTTATTAAATATTTATGAAATTATTTTTAAACCAACTGTATCATATTATTAAATTTCATTTCAATAAATTACGTTTAATCTTATAAAAAATATCTATTAATAAAATGGTAATGCTAAATACTTTTTGTTAAATTAAACTTAAATTTATTTAATAAATATATAAAAATTTAGAAAAAAAAATAAATGCTTTTAGTACGTTTTTTAAAATATTTAGTTCTTGAACTTAAATTATTGAATTTCTTCCTTAACATTTTGAAATTATATATTTAACTATTTTTCGTTTAATTAACAAAAACTTGTTTAAAATTAATTTATTTAAATGAAATTCAATAATATATTTAGACTTAGTTTAAAAATAATTTGAATATTATTTAATAAATTTTATTTTTAATAAAAAAATCAATATAACATCTATATAAAAATAAATTTAGTTTTAATTTAGAAAGAAACCACGTTTAAAAAAATAAACTAAATTAGATAAAAAATAAATATAAAAAATAAATTAAATATAAGATTAACACGTGTTAGTGTCCCATCATACTAATAATATTACGTGATTTAAGTGGACAAAAATTAAAATAAAGATATCCAAATAAAAAAATAAGGAAAAAATTATAATTTGACATATATTGTAACAGTATTGGTACGGATTTAAAGGAAATAACATAATTTAATCAATAAAAATTGAGATTTAATTGAGAAATAAAAAATGAAAATCTTAGTTGAACTATTTCAATCAAAATTAAAACTAAAGGACTAATTTAACCAAATTTTTTATTAATAATGTTACCCTTACCATTAATATCAACTTTCTTTTTTTTTTCTAATAATTTTTTCCTTAGTTGTGAAACAACAACTAAGTAGAAAGTTCTTTATATCAAGTAATACGTTACTTGGCGAAGAAAACACTTTTCGCGTTGGTTTCTCCACCAATCGATGTAGAAAAATCATACAAATTTACCACTGCATATTTTCTTTCGTTAATTTGTTTTCTTATGACATTTAATTTTATACTACTAAATATTTTTTTTATATTTAATTAAAACAGAATAATAGTGTTGAAATGGTATTTAATTAAAATAAATATATTATTGAAAGTCATACAGTTTTTGTAATAATTATTTTAAAAATATATGTAGAAGGATTGATAATGTAATTTTTTTATATATTAAATTAAACTCCAGATCTTAACTTTTAACCTGTTTATTTCTGCTTTAAGAAAAAAACGTTTGTGCATATATATTATCCCGATTATTGTTTTTTTATTCAAATATTATTATGATCTTATCATTATCTAAAAATAAAAAAATCTAAGTGTGAAGCTAGCTCAACAAGGAAATGTAAGGCTATTACATATTAAAAAAAATGAAATCTTATCACATTGTTTCTTAATTAAAAAAAAAATAGGCGTAACAGTTGAAAGTTTATAATTGCAAAATGCTTAATAAACAAATGCCGTCTCTTTTTAAAATTTAGAGTATATTTTTGAGATATTTGATATAGTATAAACATAAAAATGTGACAAATATAAGTAGATATAACATACATGACATTTTCTTATACGTTCAAATAACGAATTTATTTAAAATTGTTAAAAATCATAAATTTCTCAGTCTTCTATTTTTTAATAACATGTTCACACCTTCCTTTCATAGTAAACAAACAGGTGTAGTCATTTTATTTTTTTACCAACAAAAAAATATATTTATAATATAATACTTGAATTACTCTAATCCATTTACACGTCATGCACAGTAACAAAAAATGATTTAACTTTTTATCATATGTTATAAAAGAATGATTAATTAAACTTGTTTTTCTTAAACAAGGTTTTGGATTCAAGTCTTACATAAATGAAGAATATATATGAAGAAAAATATAGTTGAAAGAAAAGATCTTTAATGAAAATGAACAATATCACTTATTTCTGCATAATTGCAGCAAAATATCTTCCTATTTACACACACCCTTATAACATTTCATTCAACCATATACAGAATATTTATGGATTAACCTGCAGAAAAAGGTAGATGGAGCTGAGTGAAAATTTGGTATCTGATTCACATAACGAAAATTATATTTTCCAGGGACAGAATTTCTTGAGATTCTGACTCTTAATAAATTAAGAAAGGTAGAAAAAACTGATCTGAGTAATATCACCAACTCTACAGCTAGTTTATGAACTAATAGCCAAAATGGTTGCAAACTTTAACTTTGAGGCTCCGCAAAACATGGGCATGTGATCAATTATGATCTTTCTCTCTCTAGTACAAATACAGCATGGCATTATTCTCTCTCTCTTTGTGTCTGTGTCTCTGTCATAATTTTTCTAACACCATTTTCTTATGAAGCTTTGTATTTGCTTTGGCGAAAGAATCGCCGCGAAGGTAGGCATTATATATGCAAGCAAACACAGCCACGCCAGAGAAACCACTTAGACCTTGGAACGACCTATAGAATCTTTGCATGCATTATTATTATTATTATTATTATTATTATTATTATTATTATTATTTTTATCACAAATCCAATCTCACACATTATTAAGATAGGTAACAGCCAAAATTCTTACACTGTGTAATGAGATACTTCATCGAGAACATGGCAAATAATGCTCCAAAATATATACAATACTCACTTTACAAACTCTAGGGTTCTGCTCTCCACACCTCTATTATATATATATATATATATATATTAATTCCACTTTCTTTCTTTCTTTTTTCCTTTTTAAATCTTCTTTTCCTTCGTATACTTCTTTCATTATATATATGCTTCCTTGTGTGTCATTGTTATAAAACACATTTTTGAACAAATTATAATAGTCTTTTTCTTAAATCGTTTTATGTAGTTTGGTATATAAAATGAGAGAAAGTATGGTATATTTGTAACATTATTTTAGTTAACAGAGTCAACTGGGTTAATTAATTGTATTACTATTTGTGATTATGTTAATATCTTGTACTAATAGAAATACTTTGAGTATTAAGGAATACAAAGGTGAGAGCCAATCCCTGTACTTGGAAAAAAAGGACAAAGGTTTTAGAGCTACCTAGTGGAAGAAGACAGTAGTTATATTATAGTATATTGTAGGACATAACTAATAACTCAGTAATACGATACAGACACCCATGATTTTGCATTTATGTTTCTACTACCTGATTCTTGTGTATATCATCTTGTGTTTTGTGAGTTCATAGTTGAGGAATTAAGTATCACTTTTCCTAATATATGAATAGTTTTTTTCTTAAACAAAACCCGAACATCTAGTTAATACTAGTACCATGAAGTAACTCTTTGAATATTAAATATCCACGTGTATAGGCACTATGCCTATTTAGGTAGACATAGGTGCAGACATTGATCTTGTAGACAATACCTATAAAAGTAGGTTTTATGTTTTTTTTTTTCATCTTACTTAGACTGTTTTGCTTAAGGTATTTCACTTTTCATGTATGAGAAGATTATATTAATTCCACCATTAATAATTATGCAGAAAAAAAAGTTGTTAAGTGTGAGTTCACACATTCAGTTATGTCAAATCTGTTCTTATAGCAGTGATAATTCTCCCATGGTGTGAAGGGTGTAAAAGCATACATGACTTGTTTAACCGATTGCCATTTATAATCAACACTAATTCTTTTTAAACAAAATCACATGAATCGTAATATTATTTGTTTATCTTATATTAATTAATTAATCATGTAAGTTGAGGATTAAATAAAGTTATAGAACGTGAAAGGAAATAGTTTTTAAGAGGTTGGGAAGAAATGGGTTGGAAATCCTATAATTATATAATAAAATAGCAAAAATATATAAACGTGTGATAATTCTTACATTATGTTACGTTTTAGGATTGAATTAAACGAAACTAATTCTGAAATGGTATTCCATATGAGCCAATTGTTAGTTTACCTATCTATATTTAGTCCATGTCAGGTTAAATTTAAAGCTTCTAGTGTGATATTAATATTTATCTCTTAACAATTAAGTTAGATTTATTAATTCATTTTCTATTAAGTTATTATTAATATCCACAAATATTACTTTTGCTTACTATAACTCAACCTTTAATTTATAAGGTGAAGATTTTTCTTATTGCTGTTATACCATTATTTCGTTCAACTCTCACGGTAAGGAAGGTGTTGGAGATGCTATTTAGTTTGGATCTAATCCAATCCAAAAAGTTTCAAAGATGAAACATCTCAATATTTAGAGTTTAAAAGACTAGACATAATAAAAAGTTTAGTGTAAATTTTTTATGATATTGTGAATAATTTGGTGACAACTTAATGAAGGATGACATGTCTAATAATAATTTCTAGACAAAAATTTATCTGATGTTTATAATTTAACTCTGAGTTTCCTTTATCTGGTTATAAGATAAGAGTTTATCTTCATTTATATGCATTATTTTAGTCATAGTACCAATAATATAGAATCTCCAAAAGATCATTTTTCACGTTGAAGAGTGTGAAGTCTAATGGGTCGAGCATCTACAAGTGATTCTATAACAACTCAACGACGAGTGATCTAATAGATTTTGATATATTTTAAACATGAAACTTTAGTGTACCTTACCCTAAAATCTAACTCATGATGTGAGAATTTTCCCTACTCAAGTACATTATTTTTGTCATATCACGGGTCAATAAAAGAAATACATGTGTATGAAATTCGCAAGACTAAACATTAGAATTTTAGTTTTGGGTACGTTTCAACCCAAAAATATTGTCTCCATAAGATTAGGGTTGTCCCCATATATGTGTGTATATACACTATTTTTTATTATATCCCTAAGTTAATGCGAGAGCTCCAATATATTCTCATGTTGAAAATTAAATTTGAGTTAGGTTGAACTTGATCTACTCCAAAAAGTAGCTTAACTTGATTTTCTTTTATTTATATACAATAGTTATATCACTAATTAATATATGTTATATATTTCAATAAAACCTCTCTCAATAGAAGCATGTTGATAAAAGGTTAAGTCAATAAAATCTCTCTTGTTGTGAAAATTCAAGTCCAATCAATCAATGAGTCCAAACATAAGTTTTGAATAGCATATATAACGATAGGAAAGTATCTTAGTTATGGTTTTCTATTTTTAATTTTGTTTTTACAGTTTACTTTCTGTTTAGTTAGGATTTCTTTTTCTCCTTTTTATTTCCTTATCTTTAGTATATGACACGTTTCCAATTTTTAATCAATTCCTTTTCTTCTTTCATGCTCTTCTATCTTTTATTGTGATTAAAGATGACAAAAAAAATCTATACTCGCAAATAAAATTTGCGACGAATAATTACTACTCATGGATCTTTATTATTTATAGATAACGGGTAGCGGATATTACGAATAATCGAAACCTAAATATCTACTTAGGATTATTTTCTATAAAAGATCACACTTATGTCAAACATTTTGTCCATGTAGAAGTTGTTTTCCTCTCTCGCTTGTCACTCATTTTTCCTTTCTTCTTCCTTCTTTGTTCTTGAGCACCTTCACTCAATGTCATCCAACTCGAGACGTTTCCATTTCTTAATTTTGAGTGAATAGTGAATGTATTTTCTTTCTTCCCAATTTGATTTATTTTTTTGTGTTTTTTGTTGAGTTTGTATTTTTTTGCAAAGACTCAACAGTGGCGAAGGTGACTCTCGTTGCCTTGATTGAGATTTTTGGTAGCCCTAATTTTTTCGGATTGGGATTTTTGTTTGCCCAGAGTTCTGTAGATTGATATTTTTTTTTGGATTGAGATTTTTACAAATATAAATTTTTGCAGCATGAGTTAGGTTCTCAATTCATATAGACGATGGACTAAACAGATTCGAGTCAAGTTGGAAGTGGATTGACGCATAACTCACCACCAACAATTTTTTTATTATTTTTCATCATTTTTCTTATTGTAATTATTCACTACTTATAATATATATGTTAGTAGTTTGATTTTTTAGATACTAGAATGTTGTTTGATAATGTTGAACAGTTTAAATGATTAATTTATTTGTTTTTCCAATTAGGTTGACATTTTTATTTTATTACTATTTTATAATAATATTTGATATAAATAAATGGGTCGAGTTGTGCTATAAATTTATAAAACAAATTTGAAGAATAAAACATATGTAAGTGAATGAACATTCCTAATTTATTAACTTCGGTGAGTTGAGTTGGATTTTAAAACTTCAAACCCAGGAACGAATGAACGAAATTGAATTGACTCGATTTTAACTCACTTTAACATTTTTGAATATTATATTACCTAATCGTTCTTAAAGATGAGAATATATATATATAACAACTTACATTCATAGAAAACTGAATTAGCTTACTTTGATACATGGGATTATTTATTTTCTGATAAAAGAAAAAACTCATATGTGATAAAGGAGAAAAGAAATAAAAATATTAATTGAAATTGATGAGACATATATAGATATAGTTATTGTTAGAAGAAATGGAAATCAATTTTATTTCAATGTAGGGATAACCTCATCTACTTCCGTTTTCGATAAGAATCCACAATACAGTAGCAATCAGAAACAAAAATGTAAAACGGAAAAAACACTATAGTAGACATGGGAAAGAAAATGACTTCACTACTAATTGGAAATATAAAATGTATGTGTATAAAGTGACTGAAATAGACGTAGCAAATTGAATGAATTATATGCAGAAAATAAATAATTAAATTAGGTGAAGTAGAGCTTTTGGTAACGGGCAAAAGATGTTGATGATATAATAAAAGGTGTAATTCTGAGAAAGATTCTTTGCTTCTCTGCAAGTGTTCCTAAAATAAGCAACATGTCAACTCCCATGCAGAGAAAATGACAAAGAAGAAAGTTTTGAATAAGCCGGAACGTAGAGCTACGAGAATTCTCCCATTTTTCCATTTGAATCCGCACGAGAACCCATTTCTTCTCTCCTGCGTATGCCCTTTCCAATCCAATCGCTTTCTTTAATCCTTCGAATATTTGTCTTCATTCATCTCTGTGTCCTCCAACACACGTAAAACTCTCTTCATACTAATCTCTGGTCAAAATTGGGTGTCTTCTACCCAAAACCTAATCCTTGAAAATGATTCCTCATTGGGACCTACACTCTCACCTCCAACAAATTAAATTAATATTTCCTCTTCATGATTTCCTTACAAGTGGCTTAAATTCTCTCTAAGATGCTCCACAAAAGTAAATCCTTGGACAATAAGGAAAACAATCCATAAATGAGACAATGCCATGGAATATCAAATATCATATTTACCACATGCATGCATCATCTTCTTCTCTATTTTACTTTGCCTCTCTTTTTACCCTAATCCCTCTTCCCAATATTTTTAAGTATATCTCTGCAAATCAATTTTCACCTTTTCAAAATCACATGCACGTATTTTACTTTCTCTCTCTATATATAGGGAGAGAGAAAGATATTATGCAGCTCTGCCAAAGATAAAAGCTTAGTTACTTTTTTGGTGAGCAATTTTAAGGATGATTCGGGTTCAAAGTAAGGAAGAATTCCTAAATTCAAAGTAAAAGAAAGATGAGTAAGATTTTTAAATATATGGGACCATTAATTAGTTTTGAGATATCGAATTTAATCAACTCTTTGAAGTTGATAAATGATGAATGATTGATTGGAATGTAAGGAAAGGAAATCATCCAATGTATACTATTTCATCATATCTACATAATTGATATTGAAACAATTTTAGATGATTCTTGAATGAAATATACGACTATTTACGTCACCAAAAAAGGTTCTTATAGCAGAAGGATTTATATTTATACATCTTCTCGGACATATAAGCAGCATTCAAAGTTAGTTTTCGAGATAAAAGAAACATATAGGACAAACACTTTTGTTTACCCCTATGATTGCCAATGTCTCCTTAATTAATTACTTACGACATACTGACATTAACTTTTCGAGGTTATAGATCGTATTTATTTGACTATTTACACTTTGGGATTTGGAGTTTATAATATATATATATATATATATATATATATAGCTAGAGTTTTACTTTTCCAAGTTGAAACAGATATAGCTTACCAAGACAAAACTTTGAAAAGTCTAAAAATCTTTGTTTGTCAAGTTAGACACTTGAGGAGATAGGGCATTATAGGATGAATATATAGAGTAATTCTTTATTGGAATTTTGGTACTAATCAATATACTATACTTAATTTTTCTGCTCATAAATCATAAACTTGATTATAAGATATGCAACAGTATTCAAAACGATTGTGATGAGACTGGTAGCCGAAAGAATATATCAGCATGCAGTGAAAGATGCAAGAATAAAAAAGGAATTATTAGCAATGTTGGTCAATATACTCCTTCAAAATTGATATGTACTATGGCTACAAACCTAATTAAGAATATTTTTATAAAAATAAAGAAATAAAGGGGATTTTTCAGTAACAGAGGTCAACTAATGACATTAATAGTAAAGATTATCACAGATAGGTTAATTGCAAGAAGGAAACTAGAAAGAGGCAAGGGACACAACCGGTCAAAGAAAAATTGGAAAAACAAAAGGGTTATAAAAAAAATCACATGATTCTCAATAGTACAAAATAGGGGTCATATGTGTGCCTTTGATCTAGTATATCTGTTAGCTCCGGCTAGCTACATGCTAACTCAAATGTTTTAATATCAAAATGTAAAAAATATTATTAGTCAGAGAAAATACAATATGGTTTTGTCCGACCATCGTCTTCTACATGTAAAATATTTTATTATATTGAATATACTAATTTCTGAGAATATTTGATTTGATGTGCGATGACTAGTGGTATTTTAGGCTTAATTTTCCTTACATTCCAACCAGTCCCACTTGCTAATAATGCACCCTCAACCTCTTACAGAAAGGAACCTTGCCAGAAGTAATCACTCTCTCTGTGGACATATATAGGGTTTCCTTTCATCTACACAATATTGGATCCATCAACACCAGAGGCCTCAAACACTACTTACTTCTCTGCCATCACTAGATATGCTTCAATCAACCTCTGCAAAATAGATTTCTGCTTCTCCAACAAAATTGGCTTTGTTGGATCTTGGAAACTAGGTTTGGCTTCTGTTTAATAATCTCTGGTCTCATCAGTTATCTTGGAAGGAATACTTTAAGCTGCTATTTAAGCTCCATCGTCACCAATGGTTTGCTCAAAACTACTCTATCTCTATTTCTCTTCCACCTTTTGAACAATTCAAATTGCTCAGTCTTCTCATCTACACTTTTTTTACTCTTTTAGTATAATACATACATATACATACACACATATATATATATATATATACATATATATGCTTAATTTTTATGAATAACCAGTTGTTTGACTTCAAGTCTTGACTTTTCTTGGTTGTAGATCTCATCCTTCTCTAGCACTTGAAATTAAAAAGGATTAGTTTGCTTCCAGAATTCTGATTGATCATGTTGTTTTGTGGAACTTCAAATGTGAGCGTATAGACATCTACCCCATCCCCTTAGAAACAGAAAACAAAAACATGAAAAAAGTAGGCCATATTTTGTTAGAGTTTGAAATAATAAAAAGAAAACAAACTAATATTCACAAGAATTAAAACTAAAACTATTTAGATCACGTACTGCACTTTCACTTAGATTTATTGTAGGTGATGCGTTTTTCTATACATGTCATCACAATTTTCAAATTGTAGGTTATATATTGGTTAGTGTGGAATTCCAAGACCTAGGAACAAGCAAAACTGGTAATAAATTTATGGTACAAATGTAAGAAGACACGGAGTCCTTCTAAAGCATCATGTATAGTGTCTTCAAGATCAGCACAACTGATTAAATTAAAACTACATTTAATTTTTTTTTTCCCACATGTGCAACATATCATCTTGGTTATGGCAATACTTTGAACAAATGACAAACTTATATTTTTGTTGTTTTTCTGACTTCACTCTATACCATCTCTCTACCTGCAGAAGAAAAGGAGCATATAGAATAAATTAATTTAATAGAAATGGATGAGAGAATTTGTATATCTGAGGAAGAAAAGAGTGAAAGTAGCAGACCCTCTTCTGCAAGGCTTAGAAGAAAACGTTCATTCTTCGATTTGAATGAAGAAGCTGTGGATGATGGAGATGGTAGCACCAGTGATGATCCCATCAGTAACAATGAGATATCATCTCAAGAGGGTAATTTGAGTAGTAACAATAACTCAAGTGATGAAGGGAAAGAGCGTGGAACTGCTGTTAGGCAATATGTTCGGTCCAAAATGCCAAGACTCCGTTGGACCCCTGATCTTCATTTAGCTTTTGTGCATGCTGTCGACAGGCTTGGTGGACAAGAAAGTAAGTGCAACTCACTTCAAGCATATACAATTTTTCTATGTACAATGAAGACAATGTGTTTGAACTTAAAAACTTACTCAAACTTCGACTACTTGTGTTACTGAGGGTTACTCAGACCCTCTTGAGAAACCTGCACAATTCCTCTTTCTATTCAAACTCACCAACTATTTAGAGCAATCCTCATCATGATCAGTTTTCAAGCCTACAAACTTTAATTACTTCTTCTAGTCATGGATTTTATTGCACGTGAATAAATGGAGAAATTAGGCAAATAAATTTGTTTTTCATTCTATAAGCTTATGGATTTTAATTACTTTAATTTCTGAAATTTTTTTTGAAATAATCCATTTCCAAACATTCTACAATCTTACGTTTTCTGTGATAATTTTCTGTACAGGAGCAACCCCCAAGTTGGTTCTCCAGTTGATGAATGTGAGAGGACTTAGCATTGCACATGTAAAGAGCCATTTACAGGTATAATATACAACAATTGCTGCTTTATTCTACTCCAGCGAGAAATAGTTTTTCCAAATAATTTTTCGTGCAACGTCTTAGTTATCTTTTTGGAATTCAGATGTATCGAAGTAAAAAGCTTGATGAGTCTGGCCAAGGTAAATTTTTCAGAACCTTAATATTGTAAAATCATGTTTTGATCGAGCTCGTTGCACGTGCCATGCCTATTTCATGGTTCCAAGGGTTTTACATTACATGCATGATCATTCAGTTCATTGTGTTTTATTTCAGTTTTGTCTCAGAATAGGGCAATGCAGGGAAGGCACAGTATTTTCGATATGTATGGAAGACTCAATGCCCCACGACACTTTGTCGTTGATAACAGAAATTATGTTCCATCATCTCTGCTCATGGAACAATCACCTTATCAGATCAGTGCTCACTCTTCAAGGTATAGAAAGAAAACAGTCAATGAGGAAATCAACTATAATATATAATAATATTGATGAAATTCTGATATATCAGTAGTGTTTCTCTCTGTAGATTACACCCGACAGGGTTTTTCAATAGTCACCACATGATGATAAGATCTAGTTCAGTGTGGGACAAAGATCTGCGTAATTATCAGTATCAGCGTAGTTCTTGCAGTCCTAACTTCACTGGCCACGCCAAGTTTGATGCCGAGGTAATAAAACTGCTACCTTAATCACAATTTGATTTGCCTAATTATGAGAATAAGTAAATTAAAAGATTTTCTTATATATATGGTTTCTCTCCAATGCAATTCTATATACAACTTATTTTTTAAGCACCAATCCCCAGTTTATACAATGTTTTGCTTCTGATGAGATGTGAATGTGGCAACGATAGCTTTAACTGCTGCATTTTTTTTAAGAATTGACATCGTTTCTTTAATTGAGAGGCATATTCAAACACGTATTTAATAACCTTTAGAAAAAGAAGAAAACGAGTCAATACGTTTAATTTATTCTGTGTGAAAAGTATTAGATGATAAAATGTTTTCTTTACAAAAACTGTTGACTTGACTTAATTTGTATCTAAGTTTATACTTTTTTTCTTCCCTTTAATTATACATTTACTAATGAAATACATTGACGTTTATTTGGGATGGATTTGTACGAAGAAAACCGTATTACAAAAAAATACTTTGTCATCTACAATTTTTTTAACATAAACATTTTTAATTTTAATTTGTATATTGTAAAATAAAAAAAGAGTGGTTATTTTTCTCTTTTATTTCAATTTGGGATAAAAGAACTTTTCATTGAATCTCTTATACTTCTATTTAACTTTTTCCTCTCAAACAAAAGGTAAAAATTTAGTAAGTTTATCTTACCTCTCTTCTTCGTATTCAAATATGCAAGGGAATGGGGTGTGTAACTAATCTTATAATTTAAAAGAAATCGTCTTATTATGATATTAGTCATTTAAATATACTTACAATATGCTATCATTGAATTATATTTTATCAAGCATAAAAGAGCTGTTGATTTTTCTAGTACTAACATTCTAACACATACATCTAAGATTATTTTTAATTTATAGATTTACATCTAGCTAAGAAGCTAAATTTCAGTAAAAAAAAAAAAGAGGGTTGAATTTTGGAGTTCCATTTGTGAGTAGATATAATAGCTAAGGTAATGTTTGGTTTTGGAATTTTAGGTTGGTGATGTGAAAAATGGAATGCCAGAATTCCTTAATCAGGTTCAAGTAAGGAAGCAAGGTGAAATGAAAGATGAATATGAGAAGAAAGGGAGTATGAGTATTTTGGAGGTGAATTTAAGTAAAGATTCAAGAAAAGTTAAGAAAGATGATGCAGAAAGTGAAGAAGAAATTAATACGAGACTGTCTCTTTCACTGTTCACTTCATCATCCTCAAATTCATCACAACAAGCACAGTGTAGTGAAAATCATAAAGACGATACTCATGTTGAGAGTTTTTGTTTACAAAATTATGCAGCGAGGAGTCGTTTGGGCTGAGTACTTATTAGGATCTTAACTGTGTCTAATAGAGCATAGGGGTGAGATCTTTTAAGTACTTGTCTTAACAAATCAATGTCCTTCTTAAACAAAATAAGTAATTCTAGATATTTCATTTTTTATGTTGTTTTACGTAAGAATTAGACAGAATGTTGTGCATTAATTTCATTTTCAATAGAATGCTAGAGATTCAATGGAAGCTTCAAACCCTAGAACAGCCACCTCATCAAATCCCTGCCAGAGGGCCAGTTAATTATTTATAGGATCCGCAGTGCATTTATAAGTTATATTCTTTTAATTAATATAGAGTTCAGATTTTAAAAATAATTTAGAAAAACTTGTTAACAGAAAACGAACCATGCTATTTGGAAATAACCATGATAATTGTTTTTCTAAATCAAAACATTGGTAGCTATATAAATCCATCGTAATTTTGATGAAGAATTTTTACACCATCTTAATTTTAATAGAGAATTTTTACACTAATCATATGAACAATATTCAATTTTTAAAATTTCATATAAGAATAAATATGTTAATATTTATCTCATACTCACGTCGTCTATGTTCCTCGCTCTCATCGTCCTCATCCCAATTTTTAATTATTGGAAGACTCATAATTTAGTTAATTTTAAAATGTTGCATTCAAGATTATCTTTATTTTTTCATAGTTTCATAACCTGTCACACAATTCAGTCTTTGACTTGTTTAATATTCACAAAGTTCACTCATTTTCAGTTAAGACCAACTTAAAGATGAAACAGATAATATATCTTTATTAAATTAATTATAAAATTATGTTTCAAAAAATTTTAAAAGAATGTTTTTCAATACTAATATATTTCTATTAAATTAATTATAACTTTATTAAATTAATTATAACTTTATCAGAATAAAATTTAATTAAATTAGTATAGGTGTCTGTTAATTTTTATTGTTATTAAAAATTATATTTAATCCGTTAAAACCCTTTTAAATTATAATTGTTTAGAGAGAAAAAAATAGTTATCTTTATCCTCTTATAATCAATTTTGATTTTTATTATAGTATTTTATTTTTATGTAACTTCTTATCCGATTTCATTCTTTATCTCTCATTGTATTATTTTATTATAGAGTTCTTTTTTGAGAGTTTTGACAAATTTTATATCTTAAATTTCATGTTGAATGTGTGTACCAATCTTTTATCCTCAGTTTTGGTTAATATGTTTGTCTTTCTATTTGTATTTATGTTATTTTTATTTTATTTGTTGTATTTGTATTAGTATTAGAAATGTGTTTTTTTTTCGGTTTTGTTTTTTCATACTTTTTGATTTATGGATTTGGAAAGGTTTTTTTTTTCATATATTTTGATGATGAATGGGAATTTTTCTTGAATTGAATTGCATAATTATTAATTAGGTTACGGTTTACGTAGAATCTCCAAGAAAATAAGCAATGAAAATTAATTATAATTAAATGAAATTAATTATAACAATTTAATAGATAATTTTACATCAAATAAAGCTCGAAAAAAAATTAAATAAAAGATTTCCTTTTTAAATACACCTCTCAATCTTATTTTCTCTCTAGAAATTATTTTCTCTGGAATGCAATAAATGAAAATAAATTCACTTGAGTTAAGGGTCACTAGTTTTTCAATACATAAATTATTCAAAGACAAATTTGAGAAAGAATAACAAAGGCGATCCAAATTAGAAAGAAATTACTTTCATCTTAATAAAGAAGAGAAACTACACTATCAAATGAGAAGAAAATATTATATACCTTTCAAATATTTAGATTTACCTATAAAGTTGAAATATTACAATATATTTCTATATTAAAAATTGAGTTACTCAAATAGTAGGGACAGATAAATGATAGTGAACCTTCTCTTCATTCTTTCATTTAACTCACATTCTTTTTTATCACTTGATAATTGTCTTCATAATTATGAGAATGAGGTCATTGTTTTAGAGTTTATATTTTTTTCAAAATTAAATCATTTTATTATAGTATGTTATTAGTTTATTTTAAAGAGTATAACCGTTATTGTTGTTTAAATTTAAATAGAATGGTATTAGTAAACAATTAAATTACTTTAATAAATTGTTATAAATTTAGCTTCTTTTAAAATTTTACATTTATATGTATTTTTCTCTAAAAGTTATCCAGGCAGAGTTTATTTTAATTAATTTATTTATAAATACTTGTATGAAACATAGAATTTTTTTTATAAATTCACAAAAGTAAAAAAAATTTAAAGAAACTATGCAAGAAAATTTTTACAAAACTAATTTATGCCTAAACTAATTATAATTTATAGAAAGAGCAACTTCTTTTATTTTCTTTTTATTTTTCTTTTGTAAGAGAGTATATAAAAAATCATCCAACATAAACATATTTTTTTGAAAGGCCTTCAAGTGATTTGGAAATGCAATTTTTTTTCTATTAAACATTGATATAGTTATAGCACATAATTTTTCTATTAAACATTGATATAGTTATAGCACATAATTTTTCTATATGCTTAAATGACAAAAAAATTACCAAAACACGGAAAATTTAACATCCCAAAAACCATGTTCATGCATTTCTTTCAATGTGAGATCATACACAAAGATAATCTAACTCTAAATGAATCATCATAAATAAAAAAATATATTTATCTAAATATTTAACTCGTACTCGAGACCATAATGATGTATTGAACGTTGAATTATTTCAATTAATTTCCCCAAAAAAAAAAGCAAATAAAAAAGTTCCATCAACAGAACTTTGGGCATATCTCAGAATTAAATCAACCAACTGAATAATTTAAGTAGTATATATATAAATGCATACATCCATGGATCATGTCATCTTGAGTTCACTAAGTTAACAAGACAAGACCTTGTTGCAATGGAGACATAATCAAGAGAGTCTCAAATGTTGAAGTTGTGAATGAAAATGTGATATTAAAATCTCCTGGCTTAAAACATTTTATCTAACCGCCGCCTCCGTCACCACCGCCACCACCACCGTCACCACCGAGTCCGCTTAAACGACGATCTGGTTTTCGTGGATGCGTAGCACTACCACCATAACGGCTGCTATATCTACTTGAACGATGAACTGGTGGTGGTGCTCTTCGTGGATATGGATCGTTCTCGTCAAGCCCACAGGAAAATATGATCATTGATATAAGCAAAAGAGACAGAAAAACGATTCCCAGCAAAACTAAGGTCCCTGAGTTATACCAAATTACTTCCTCTTGATCGCCACCATGAAACATTGCAAGGAATTCTCTAGCCATTTTTGGGACCTTCTCTTTCTAAACCCTTCCTATCGTATACTTTCAAATCCGACCAGGCTCCTCGTGACCACTTTCATCTTCTCACCTAGCTACCATTAACTGGGTAAAAAGCTTCCAGAGTTTATATTCTATAAAACCTAACACAAGGGTGCATACTATATTAGTAAACCCTACTGTGGTAGAAGATTACTTTATAGAATAAATACAAAAAAACATTTCAAGCAATTAAATAGGGATTTAGATCCTGAAAATGTCAAGATCCAAGCCTAGGAACCAGAGAAAAAAACAAGGATCCTGACATTTTGGTGGAGAACCGGACAATTTTGTAACGGGAACCGGTGAAGATGAAGGGTTGTAATATAATGTTATAAAATTATCTACATGATCTGTATTTTATAAACTATAGTCGTTCTATTTGGTTCATGTTACTTTTCTCAAAATACACTTTTGTAGCGTTTTTCATTGTTATAATATATCAATATTATTAGAGTTGGCAAAACGAGTAACTTGGTTCGACCCAATCCGACCTACCACGGGTTGATCATTTAGTGAGTCAATCCAACTCGACTTATTTATTAGCGAGCCGAAAAAGTTCGAACTCGACCCGACCCACCACGGGTTTGTGGGTTAAACGGATTAGCTCATTGGCTCACTTATTAACTTTTTTTGTACCCTCTTTTTCTCAGATTCTTATAACACGTTACTTTAATCGATCAAATTGAAACAGTAATAATTGGACCAATTGATATAAAAGAAAATACAACAAAATAAATATATTGTTATATAGATATATAAGCTATCAAGCACAAAATTTTGTCAATTTAGTTTAATCAGACATACACAACTGTTTGTCCAAGAAACTACATATAGCCATTAACAAAAATATATAGCACAAGATGATAAAATTGTTATGCTTGTAGATAGGTCTAAAAACAAGATAAAACAAATGATATATTCTTGAATTAACCAATCTATAATATTATCCATGTATTAAATTGGAGTCTTGAATGGATAAATCTACATTATTATTCTCTCTTGGAAGCATCTTCTTCTTTATCTCCATCTATAATATTATCATATCTATAATCTTAGGGTTTTATTTGCAGAGGGAAACTTTTGGAAAGACAGCCGCGTGAAAGACTGTATTGCTAAGTAAAGATTGTGCATTTTGAATAATTAATTTGATTTCAATAAAAAAATCAGATTTGAATAATTAATTTAATTTAATAAAAAAAATAGGTGGGTTGGTGAGCCAACCGAACCCACCACGGGTTCAACTGATGTGAGTCGGGTTCTTAGTGAGCCGGGTCAAAATTGGCTCACATAAAAAATTTTGTATTTTTTCCAACCCAACCCAGCTCAAACCTGTGGTGAGTCAGGTTGGCTCACGGGTTTCAACCTATTTTGACGGCGCTAAATATTATAAATATTATATTATTACAAAAGATAATGTTGGTAACGTTTGGTTTAAAATGTTAACCGGTGAAACTTAGATTTTGGAACGTTCGGTGGCGACCCAGTTCATTTTAGTTAAATCATTTATTGATTCTTATTTTTTTATATTTAATTGATTTTTCTCTTATTCTTTTTTTCTTATTAGTTTTATTATTTTTAATCTTTTAAAAATATTTTAGATTTATTTTATATTCTTTTCAGATATTTTTATTAGTTTTGAAATCTCATAAATTTATTTGAAGTTGTTGTATTTTTGAAACTTGCATGATATATTTTAGATAAATCTTTGTCGTCTTAGAAAATTTTGTTCATTTTATATAACATTTTTCATATTATCAATCAATTAGAAATCATACTCCTAATTCAATTTTATAAAATGTGATTTTCTGTTCAATAAATTTTATTACATATGTTTAAAAAAATGAAGTTTACGTTCACTTACGTCTAATCAATTAGTTTTATCGGTCTTCAATTATTTCTTACAAATAGGTTCCAGATATGAATGCATGAATGTTAATTACAGGAACATATCGCGTTAAATATTCGAGTAATGACAGATACAACTTCCATTGAACCAACCTAATCTTACATTATTTAAACGATACAAAAGACAATAGTGATTTACAAAGTCAGTTATATACACTCATCATGGGTATAAAAGCAGAAGGGGACCCCAACCAGAGGATAGGAACTTAGAAAACTGATGTACATCAACAAAATTCTTGTATACATGTCAAATTATCAAAGGCCCTCTGTCCATAAAGTACAAGCTTCTGATATGGGTGTTTGTATTTCCTGAAAAATTGAGGGATTTTATACTTTGAATTCCTACATAACAGTTACACAAAACAAGCACAATCAAAGAATCATCAGATTACCTCAGGAAGCTGCAGATGACGATGATGTACATTGTCAGATTTAACAATCGTTTCCCACTTAAGGTAAAATGATGTTGTCTGGAGAGTGACATTGTGCATGAAGGTTTGCAATAAAGCTTGACCGTGAAGTCACGTTCTTTTTGGAAATGGTAGGTAAAGTGCGCTTAAGCCAAGACTCTGATGGAGCTTTTAGTGAAGGTAGGACCAAAGGAAGTCCAAAACAGCTTGCACCAGATGTTTCTTGGTGGCCCGACTCTGTAAAACGTTGTCTCTCTAAGGCATTCTTCCCATCATATCTTACCTTTGAGCTATCCATACAACATTCTTTATCTACCCATTTGGCTGATAAATGGCTCTTCAACTCAACTTCTGAATTTTGATTGAGGCTATTAGAATTGTTTCTCCTGCTGTAACATTGACTTTCTGAACTCATCTCCTTAAATGCAATCATTTCAGAACTTGAATCTATTGAAGGATTATTGTAAACGCTATTATCTCTTCTCGAAGTCTCATAATCACCCCCTCTGGTATTGGTTTGAGAGGTGACCTTATTTACAGAATCCACATACATTGTTTTCTCATGAACATGGCTTTCATAATCATGTTGACTGCTCTCAGAGGATGCTATTTTTCTGCAAACTCTTTGATGTGGATCGGTGCCATGTCTAGATTTTACTAGAGTATCCAAAATCTCTTTTTTTGCTTTAAACCCACAGGTAGTTCTAACTTGCTGCAGAATAAGAAAATAATAACAATGAGCCGCACGTGAAATAATGGCAAAAGAAAAAGTAGATAGAGACAAATTAATACCCCTTTTGTAGATCCAATGTAAGAAGCACCTGATTTAGCATGCATTCGATGAGCCGCTTTTCTTTGAACCTTATCCATTGTTAATCCAGGTATTGGATTCAAAAGACAGAACCGAGGAAATAGCCCACAAGTAGTAGTTGTGCATTTTTCGTATTCATTGCAGTCAATACTTTCTTCTACGTTCGCTTCTCTCTTTTTCTGTTTTTGTTGTTCTTGTCCAACAAGTTCCTTCTTGGACACATGATGTGGTGCTTCAGATGTTGCTGCAGGGAAGAACCTATCAATCATGAAATCACGAGATTGTAGATGATCACTTGAGAAACTCCCATATGATTGAGCCTCTTGTTCCTCCCAACCGCTCAAACCAGATAAACTACAGCTCGTGAAGAATGACTCACTCCTGGAAAGTGTGTCGAGACAATCTTTATAGGATTCATCTCCATCATCTGAATAAGAACTTTCCTTCTTCATATTTCCATCTTTTGAATATTTTGCTATTCTTTTATCCAAAGATGCAACCCTTTGAGAGTTGGAAAAAACGGAGCTTCCGGTTCTCATCTCAGTAACTGATTGTTGCTTGATTTCTGATACTCTCCCAATAGGCTGCTCGGCAGCTTGTGTCTGTAACTTGCTTTCATCTTTGGGTTTTCCTGGGGCTTTCTCCCATACAAAAGGCACAGTTCCAGCATTCCTCACAGGAACTGACTTTAACTCTGAATGGTAAGCAAGAGGAGGTGGAAGTCTGGCTAATTTGTAATCAGTTTTGCTTCTGCGGTCTGCTTCATTGGCCACTGTTGATGAGAAACGCCTCACTGATAACAGTGGCTGGTTAAAATTCAACTGTTTTTCTTCCATTAGATCTTTCAGTATCATGGAATTAGCTTCTGCGAAACACCAAAATACAAACTACACTCAAACTTAGCCTTTTCATGAATATGTGAAAGAAAAATACACTCACATTGTTACAGTGAAAGAATTCGAGAGTAATAGGGAATAGAACCACTGAGCCTTTGGATGATGTTATCCATAAGAAATTAATTTTTGGATAGCTTAAGAACGAGTTAATTCATACAAGTTCTCTTACATAATTGTTAAAGATTTTTTCTTTTAACTTGCAAGAAATCGCTAACAAATATAGCTTATGTGACCGGCAATTACAATCAAACCAGACCATCAAAGAAACAGAAATTTTAGTTTTATCAGTTAGGCCAAGGCCAGCATTCATCAAAAGCAGTCACGTCATTCAAGAACTAGGACCAAGAAAGCTCTGATGCTTGCATTAGAATAACAAAGAAACATATTTTTATTTCCCGTACAACATTCACCGTGTCATTCATCACCATGTACGAAAAACCAAGAAACGCCAACAAACACACACGAACACAGAGAGAACAAGAGTTCAGGAAAAGAACCTTGGAAAGAAAAAATGAGTCGGCCCAGGAATCAACCCACTTTCCTCGTTTGGAAAGCTAGTGAATAAAGCCTGCAAAGCAGAAGCAATTTCTTGTCTTGCACAAGGACATGAGATAAAGAAAACAAAGAAAGAAAGGAATTGCTTTGAGAATAACACATAAACTATGTTGTACGCTTGTGTCTGTTGCTTTGCAGCAGAGGTGAGTAAATCCTTCTCTTCTCTCTCTAGAGTGTAAGCACATACATTATGATCATTTCATGTTCCTCGAGACTAGCAAATAAGTGTGTGATCATGTGACAGAGAAGCCGGAGCAGGGATAACCATGAAAAGAGTTGAAAATCAAAAAAAGGGCAACCCTGCTTTACGTGTTCGATTGTTGAGGAAAGAATAATGTTTTCTACAAACCTTGGTGAGAGTAACACAGATAGCAGATAGAGCAATATTAACGAGTGATGTGATTAAATATGATAAGAGAATAAAACATGAAACGTGTCAAATAACACTATTTGTAACTCCTCTGTTCTTGTGCTTCCTTCTGTTTATTTTCTTGCTAAAAGAAATTAGGAATATGCTAAATCCAAATCTGCGGGATAAGTTTTTATTATGCCAATGATGATAAGAAAAGAAAGAAACCCACGCACAAAGTAAATAACATATGCTATAAATATGATCCTTTCCTCCGCATATTATATTTAAATTTTCCTAATTAAACTAATCAACTAATAATTTAGAAGTGTATATTTGGATTGTTGTTTTAAAAACCGAAATACACGGATTTTCATTGTGAATTACGCCTCTCATGCAGTTTCTGAACATTTGCAGACTCTTGAAAGGTAGATTTTTTCTATATACTAAGAAAATATAAAGTTATAATATTAAGCTAATTGTAGAAACTTGATTTCATCAGAATATGAGTGAAGAAATATAATATTTACTTCATGAATGCGCTAGAGGTCCTGCATGTGTAGCTGCAAATGATGTCACTTGCTACAGGTGTCAAAACGATATAGAGCACGTTTCCTAACTTGGAACTTTAGAACTATAAAATAATCATACTTTTTAATATTTATTTAGAATGCAGATGATGTGAAAATGATATGTGTGTGTGTGTGTGAAATTCATGTGTCATGACATGATCAACACTGTTTCACTGGACCAGTAAAAGAATTTCTGTTTGCTATTACTTTTTGCACCTGTTACTTGGGCTGTCTCAGCAAAAAGAGAAATAGTTTAAAATGTTATTTTAGAAGTTGAAAGTTATTATTTTATGGTTTGACAAAATTATTCATCACAATAGTTGATAAATACAAAACTATAAGGATTTTAATATTATTATGTCGATAAAATATATTTCCGATAATTGTAATTTTATCTTTTTAATTGATTTAAACTCTTGTCATGTTTTATTACAGTTTTTTTGTTTTAATCTTTGAAATTCCATTCCTATTAATCATGATTTATGTTTTAAAATATTGTTAATCAAATTTGAAATAAAATAAATTAATGCACGATTAAGTAATTGCGATTGAGAAATTAATTTTGAGATATTTGTTATGAAGTTTTTGACTTTACACGACATTTATTGCACATTTGTTCTAGTTGAATTTTGTATATTTGGATTTAATTGAGCTTTAACTGATTTCCGTTAATTTTAAAACTTAGATATGGTTTGATATACTACATTAAAAACTCAATATGAAAAACTAAAATTGCATAAAATATTTATAAACTTAATTAATAAAATTAAAATTTTGAAGAGCAAAAACTAGCAATTACTAAGTGTAATTAAGTATTGTATTTATAAAAATATTATTTTATCATTTTTATATTTCTATTCTATCTTGATTGTATTTTAAAATTACAAAATTTTAGTTCATAAATATCTTTTATATATCCAACAACAAGAAAAATAGTATGGATAAATTATCCATTGACTAAAAATAATTGTACACGAATCATTTAACATTTACTTCTCTGTAATACAATTACGCTTATAATTTTTTTTTTCACACAAACAACCACTAAAAAAATAATTGATTTTAGGAGGGTAATTTTCCGGGGTTCAAACCCCGAATAATTCCCGACGGTTTATGTCTATAATCGGAGGTACCTTTTTTTTATTTTTAGAATATTTACCCAACCCATATCCTCTCCCCTGCGCCTTCAGTTATTATCTAACATAATTCTCTAAGGGTGTGTTCACTTGAGATAATTTGGAGGAGATGATTTAGAGAGAGTGATTGAATGAATTTGAGAGAATTTGAGAGTAAATTTTTTGTTGTTTATTTGAGTGAATTTGAAACTAATTGAGAATGGATTTGGAAGTAAAGTTTGTAAGAATTAGTGTGAGATTTGATTGATGTGACAGATAAAAAAATTGTTTAATTGGTAGAAATTAAAGATTACCAAAATGTCCCAATTATTAAAGTAATATAAAATGATAATTGTTAATGTTATATTTAATTGTAGAAATATTTATAAAGAGTAAAACATTAAAATTAATAATTAAAATTAATTTTAAAAATGTAAAAAAAAATTATAATTTAGAAAATTAAAATTAAAATTTTAAAAATTATATTCAATTATTTTTAGTAAATTAAAATTTGTTTTTAGTTAATGTTATATTTAAAATTACATTACTTCTCGGCGGTGGAGGTCCCAAAGTCAATTGCACCTCCTCAAGTTCTCCACCACCTCCCATTTATATTCCTTCTACCCCTTTTCTCACCAATTACTTTCCAGCTTTCATTCCCCTCACTCATATAGATAAATTATCTCAGACCTGATCTAAACAGAGGCAACTTCATCTTCCTTTTTTCCCTCCTTCTTCTTTCCAATCTCTCCCACACTCACATCAAGCGCAAACTCTACAGTCGCGGAATCCACCTGCAAACCCATCAACCGATCAACTCCTCCCCCACCCCTCTGCCAACTGCAATGGTTTCGCCTCCCTCCACCGTCGCTGTCTCTATGACAACGTCATCGTCCAACAACCCCTCTGCCAATTGCAGCGGTTTCGCCTCCCTCCACCGTTGATGTCCTTGTGACAACATCATCGTCCAACAACGTAGTGTTTCAGTTGGTATGCAATAGAACCAAATACAAAAGGCCAAGAACCAAATACAAGCCTGTGTTAAATTTGTTCTATGTACTGTAACTCTCAGAAGGACAAATATGACATTATAGAGCAAATCCCTTCAAATCTCACCACATATGCGAGTGACTGAAAAGTGAATCATCCCGCAAATCATTGCAAATCGTTCCGCGCATTTCTTTTGAAGTGAACACAAAATTCACTTCAAATCATCGCTCGCATTTTTGCGTAAACAATACATTCACTTCAAATGAACATAGCATAAAAATATCTAAACCCTAACCTTCCTCCCCGCCTTCATCAAATTTTCCCCCAAACCCTTCCCCGTACCACAATCTTCTCTACTTGGCTTCGTGTTCGTCTTCTCCTGATTGGCTTCATGTTCGCCTTCTCCTGCTTGGCTCGTGTTCGTCTTCTCCTGCTTGGTTGAGCGTCGAGGTGGAGGTGTCGAGGCATTTGTGGGTTGAGCGAGGTCGAGGTGCTCTGGCGCGCTCCCGTATTGACCGATCTTAGGTCGAGGTCAAGGTAAGATTGTGTTCGATCTTGGCTCTCTCGTTCTTTATGCGATCTACTGATGTTCAATCTTTTGTGTTATAACTCAAAACATTTCGTCTCTGGTTTTGGCTTATGGTTCTGGAACTTACGTAAAAGTTAATGAAACTTGTTGATGGTACCGGGCGATTTCTATCACTACAGTACAAAACATTATGTCTCCAACCCCTAAAACCCAAATCCTCCCTGGTATGTTCATCAAATCTCTTCAATCTTCATGGTTTAGTAGTGAAAAACGAAGATATTCATTAAGTAGAAGAAGTATTATGAAACACAGTATGGGTATGTTAGATACAGTATGGTTCAGAGGTTTGATGCTTATATTCATGCATAATCCAGTTTGTTTTCCATCCATAACAGCCTTGGTCCCTTCTAGTTGCTTTCCAGAATCCAGCAACAGTCGCCCTGTTAGTTCTTGTTCCTGTAGGATACTTCTTATCTTTATGGTTGAAAAAGTACCACTAACATGGTCTAGTGTTTCCTATTCTTAGTTTTATTATTGGTTTAATGTTTCGGTAGGTCCTTATTTTCGTCCAAAATCTCAAATTGATCTCTTCTTTTTCGGCATCTCAATTGGGTCCTTAACGTATGGTTGACATGTCATGCTGATCTTCGTTTTTAAATGACATGGAATTCAATATATTTTGACATGTCTTTTTTATTTATTTTTTTTACAAAAGAAATTGGCAACCATCATAGCGTTGTCGTCATCTCCTCCGTGCTGCCACCATCTTTGTCAGACCTCCACGACCACTAGTCAGCCACTGATGCGAAATCCTCACCATTTGCAACCATCGTGAATCAAATCACACACACAGAAATCACGAAGCAGAGAAACCCTTGCGGCGGCCAACGGGGGATGCGAAGGGTCTCTATTTTGTGATTTGAAGGCGAGAAGATGGCTCTGTGGTTTTTTTTATTTCCAAGGTTTCCATGGAGGCTTCAATGGTGTTTGGGTGGCGGCATGGTAGCCATGGAGGCTTGCGGCTGACAACGAGGTTGATGGTGGTGTTTCGCGAACTAGGGTTTATCGCGTTTGGGTTTAGGATGAGATCTTTCTAATTTTGTGGTTTGCAGGTTTGGGCTTGGCGAAGGTGATGGAGGTGTGCCGCAACAACGTGTTGAAGAAGACGAAGATGGTCTTCTGCAATGGAGATTGAAGCTTCGTGCATCAATGGAGTTTGCGATTTCTGGGTTCTTCTGCAGGTTTCTGATGCGGTTGATGATGGTGAAGCGTTGAGGGTTGCGCGTGACGCTCGCGAGGTTGATGGTGGCACTGAAGCGCTTCTGCGATGTGGCAGAAAATGCGACAGCTTGCGGCGCGAATTAGGGTTAGGCGACAGCGGCCAGGTGGCTTAATGCTTTTGAATGGAGACGCCACTGTTGATGTTGTGAAGCACAAGTGTGGTGGCCTCTCGCGGAGGAGATAATGGTCGCAACGGCTTAGGGTCTGGCGGGGGCGGTGCGGCATGGTGATTTTGCACAATCTCTTAGGTGGCACGATTCATGGCTATCTCGTAGTGGTTCGATGTTCCCTGCAATTAGGGATTGCAATTTGGGTTCTGGCTTGAAATCTCTATGGAAAAATCCCTGCAATGGAGATGATTGATTTTAGTTATTGATGGTGGAGAATATGAGTGTTGCGGTCCGACGATGTTATTTGTGGTGGAGGTGATGAAGGATCCCCACGGCGATTTGCGGCAACTTTGCTATTGGTTGTCCGACGATGGATGGTAGAGGAAAGGCTAGGGTTTCTGGGGGTAGAATGTGTCAAAGGCTCAATTTAATGTTTAATAAAAAAAATAAAATTCCACATCAGTGTGCCATGTCAGCCATACGTTAACGCCGTTGGGCTCAATTTAATGGCAGGGGTCTAATTGTTGCAATTTTCACAAAATAAGGACCCAATTGAGATGCCGAAAAAGAAGAGGATAAATTTGAGATTCTAGACGAAAATACGGACCTACCAAAACATTAAACCTTTTATTATTATACTCCACCACTAATGCACATGTTATTGAATGCTGAATATTTCAAACTAATACTTGAACTTATTTAAATAAATTAGGTAAACGTGAATGGTTCAGTTCAAAACAACGGTTAGATCTTTGAAACTATTGATAACAAAGATACGACAAAGCCTGAGGTATTGAGAATCAGGGGTTTTAAATTTAACAAAATTGAGCAGGTGGAAACAAAATACTCTGAGCCGGGAAAATTTCGCTTGAAGGCTTGAACATGCATGCTCTGGCTAAACAGTTTTAGCTCTCCTACATGTTGTAATATATTAATATTATATTACAAAAGTTGTTAGCTTAACGTTGGGATTTTAGAACGTTAATTGCAACGTTCCATTGTTGCTTTTAGCTTTTGGCCAACGTCCTTCTTTCCAACTCAACGGCCAATTTCTTTTGCTGCAACGGTCCTTTTCTTATTTCTTATAAATGCCACCCTTTCATTCCAAAACAGAGGTAATATAATCAATTTCCAATCTCTATTTTCTCTCTAAATTCTTTCTCCTACTCTCTTCTATTAAATCTTATATCCTGAGTGAATACTTGAGAGAGTTTCTTGCTAGTTCTGTGATCCTCGAATATTATTCGAGAAGTTCCTGTTGTATCCTGGGGGACTTGCGCAATACACCGCGGATAAGTCCTTAAGGACAGTGAATCTACACGCCTCAGGAAATTGCGGTTCAAGTTTTTGTCAGCACAATTTACTACAATCTTAAGGACTTATGGCTGACAACAACAACAACTCAATCCCGGAGACTCAGAATATTGCTTCCGGAACCCAGACGGTCTTCGCAAAATCTCTTCCGGACGTGTCAAAAATCGAGATTTTCTCTGGACAGAACTTCCGACGCTGGCAAGAACGCGTTTCCACCCTTTTAGACATGTATGGAGTTGTTGCTGCTATTTCATCTCCGAAGCCCGACTCCACTGTTCCTTCAAACTCAAAACTAGTTGAAGAGTGGACTTACGCGAACAAGGTATGCCGACACACTTTGCTTAGTGCGCTTTCTAATGATTTGTTCGATGTGTATTGTTCCTACAAGGAAGCGAAAGACATTTGGGATTCGTTGATTCTCAAATATACTGCCGAAGATGTCGTCAGACAAAGGTTCGTTATAGGAAATTACTACCGCTGGGAGATGATTGAAGATAAGGATATGAAGTCGCAAATCAATGAGTACCACAAGCTGCTCGAAGATATCAAAGCGGAGAACATCCTTCTACCAGATGAATTTGTTTCGGAACTGCTGATCGAGAAACTGCCGCCTTCTTGGACTGATTACAAGCAACAACTGAAACACAGACACAAGCAGATGCCACTCTCAGAGCTCATCACTCACATAATTGTTGAAGATACCAACAGGAAAGAATGTGCCACTGCAAGAGCCAAAACCTTGTCTGCAAAAGCAAATGTGGTAGAGGATAGACCTGCTCCCAAAAGGTACGAACACAAACCTGATCACAATAGGAAAAACCATTTTCGAAAATCCCGTCCAAATGGATTTAACCCCACCTTTAAGAAGAAAGGAAATTGCTTTGTGTGTGGAAAACCGGGACATCATGCACCACAGTGCAGGCGCAGAGCAAGAAACGACAATCCTCCTAAGGCCAATATAGCCGAAGGAGATGACATTATAGCTGCGGTCGTTTCACAAGCAAATTTGATGTCCAATGTGAGTAATTGGGTGGTAGACTCTGGGGCTACCAGGCATATCTGTGCAAACAGAAGTGCCTTTACCTCTTACATCAGTGTAAGAGAAGGAGAAGAACAAGTTTATCTCGGTGATTCCAGGACAACTCCTGTCCTAGGAAAAGGAAAGGTTCTTCTTAAACTCACATCTGGGAAGACTCTGGCCTTGAATGATGTCCTGCATGTTCCTTCTATCAGAGTTAATTTAATCTCGGTATCAATACTGGGAAAAGCTGGGGTTAAAGTGTCATTTGAGTCTGACAAGATCATTATGACAAAGAATAATGTTTTTGTGGGGAAAGGATATTGTGATCAAGGTCTCTTTGTACTTAACATTTCTGAAATTATGAATGAATCAACTTCTTCTGCTTATATTGTTGACTCGTATGATATATGGCATGCTAGATTAGGACATGTAAATTCTTTGTATGTCTTAAAATTACAACGATTAGGATTAATAAATATGCATGATAAACAGAGTAGTAAATGTGATATATGTGTAGAATCTAAAATGACTAAGAAAACATGTTATACCGTAGAACGTCAAACTGAGCTATTAGGGTTAATTCATACTGATCTAGCTGATATGAAACAAACCATGTCTAGAGGAGGTAAGAATTATTTTGTGACCTTTATAGATGATTATTCTAGATATACCAAAGTTTACTTAATCAAACATAAAGATGAAGCCTTTGATGTGTTCTTAACCTATAAAGCAGAAGTAGAAAATCAATTAAATAAGAAGATTAAGAGGATTAGATCAGATAGAGGTGGAGAATATGTACTGTTTAATGAATTTTGTGTTAAGGAAGGTATCATCCATGAGGTAACTCCATCATATTCACCTGAGTCTAATGGAGTAGCTGAGAGAAAGAATAGAACCCTTAAGGAAATGATGAATGCTATGCTTGTTAGTTCTGGTGCACCTGATAACCTTTGGGGAGAAGCCTTGCTTACTGCATGTTTTTTACAAAATAGAATACCCCATAAGAAAACCGGTAAAACTCCTTATGAGTTGTGGAAAGGTTATCAACCTAACCTTAAATATTTAAAAGTGTGGGGGTGTCTAGCTAAGGTGATGTTACCCGATCCTAAGAAAAGGAAAATAGGTTCTAAAACCTCTGATTGTATGTTCTTAGGATATGCCGAACATAGTGCTGCTTATAGATTTCTGGTTCTCAGAAGTGATCTGATTGAGCGTAACACTATAATGGAGACAAAAAATGCTGAGTTTTTTGAACATGTTTTTCCTTTAAAGGTTAGTGAGACGTCTCAACCTGTAGATAATACAAATAGTGATGCTTTGTGTGAGGAATTAAGAAGAAGTAAAAGACAGAGGAAGGAAACTTCATTTGGTAATGATTTTTATACCTATCTAGTTGATAATGATCCTAGTAGCTTTGTAGAAGCCATTAGTGCTTCTGATGCAAAACAATGGGATAAGGCCATTAGGACTGAAATTGAATCAATTCAGAAAAACAATACTTGGACTTTAGTAGATTTGCCTAAAGGAGCAAAACCCATTGGTTGTAAGTGGATCTTTAAGAAAAAGTATCATCCTGATGGATCCGTAGAAAAGTATAAGGCAAGATTAGTAGCTAAAGGTTTTACTCAAAAACCCAACATAGATTACTTTGATACTTTTGCTCTAGTGACTAGGATTTCCTCTATTCGAGTTTTGTTAGCCTTAGCAGCTATCCATAAACTAGTGATACATCAAATGGATGTTAAAACTGCCTTTTTGAATGGTGATTTAGAGGAGGAAATTTATATGACTCAACCTGAAGGATGTGTTGTACCAGGTCAAGAGAATAAAGTTTGTAAACTTTTAAAATCTTTGTATGGTTTGAAACAAGCACCAAAACAGTGGCATGAAAAACTTGATAATGTTTTAATTTGTGATGGTTTTTCACCTAATGATGCTGATAAATGTGTGTACTCTAAATTTGAAAATAGTGATTGTGTCATTATATGTTTGTATGTGGATGACATGTTAATTTTTGGTACATGCAATGAAATTGTTGCTAGAACTAAACTGTTTCTAGGATCGAATTTTGAAATGAAAGATATGGGTGAAGCCAATGTAATTTTAGGTATTAGAATCATAAGGAAGGGAGATAGTATATTACTATCCCAAGAACAATACATTGAGAAACTTCTTAAGAAGTTTGGGTTTTATGATCTGAAACCAGTGAGTACCCCTTATGATGCTAATTCTAAATTAATGAAAAATAAAGGAGAATCTGTATCTCAACCTCTGTATGCCCAAATAATTGGGAGTTTACTGCATTTAATGAGTTTTTCAAGACCTGATATTGCTTATGCAGTAGGTAGATTGAGTAGGTACACTCAATGTCCAAACCAAGAACATTGGGATGCACTTGCTAGGCTTATGAGATATTTAAGAGGTTCAATGGATTATGCCATTGAATATAGTGGATTTCCCGCTGTACTAGAAGGGTATAGTGATGCTAACTGGATTTCTGATTCAGATGAGACAAAATCCACTAGTGGTTATGTATTCACACTTGGGGGTGGTGCGATTACATGGAGATCAGCCAGGCAAACAATTATTGCAAGATCAACCATGGAATCTGAGTTTGTCGCTCTTGAGATGGCTGGTAGTGAGGCTGAGTGGTTGAAAAACTTCTTAGCGAACATTCCATTAGGAATGAAACCAACCCCATCGGTATCTATACACTGTGATTGCCAATCGGCAATAGCTATAGCTAAAAACAAAAATTACAATGGAAAGAATAGACATGTTCAATTGAGACACAATTTGGTGAAGCAGCTGCTAAAGAGTGGAACAATTTCCATTGACTATGTGAAGTCAGAAAGGAATCTAGCAGATCCTCTGACAAAACCCTTGGGAAGAAATATAATCTTAGAAACATCGAGGGGAATGGGACTTAAGCCACTGGCAAACAAACAAGTGATGGTAACCCAACCTTTGTGATTGGAGATCCCATGAATAAGGTTCATATGGGTAAAAACAAGTCACTTGTTAGTTCTGATAGCACTAAATTGATTTTAATCAATTATGTCCATTCCTATGGTGTATGAGAAAGTGCTAGAGACTGCATTTTGAGAGGTTAAACTTTGTCATTAAAATTCTTTATGGTGAAAGAATTTTAGCCTAAACAAAGTTTTTAATGATTTTCATATCCCTTATGGGTGGTGTATGATTTGCAGCATACACTTGATGAAATCACCTATATGAGTGTCAAGTGGGGCCGCTTGCATGAGATCTTGGCATGATCTCTAGAGCACTCATGAATACCGGGCACGCGCATGGCCTAACTAGCGCAACACAGCGATAACAGCAAGAATTGTGGGGGTGTATTGTGATTGATAAACCTCTAACACACGTCAAGTGTCTTTGGTTCATATAGCTTGCTATACCAAATACATTGTGTGTTAAGTTTCTCGATCTAAGACTGGTTCATATAGCTTGCTATACTAGCTCTGATGCATTACATCTTATGAGACTCAGGATATAAATACTCTTATCTTATTTTCAATCTCTGATTTTTCATCTGAACAAAGATTTGCGCTATTGCTTTATACAATCATTTTCCAAGTTTACACAAAGATGACATATCTTTCTTTTGAAAAAAGGATTACCAGCAAAAATGAGAAATCTCTTTTAAGACAGAACTTCATTTTGAGACAGAACTGTTTGGGTCAAAGACATTTTGTTCTTTACAACTTTTGCAATATGTGGGGGATTGTTGTAATATATTAATATTATATTACAAAAGTTGTTAGCTTAACGTTGGGATTTTAGAACGTTAATTGCAACGTTCCATTGTTGCTTTTAGCTTTTGGCCAACGTCCTTCTTTCCAACTCAACGGCCAATTTCTTTTGCTGCAACGGTCCTTTTCTTATTTCTTATAAATGCCACCCTTTCATTCCAAAACAGAGGTAATATAATCAATTTCCAATCTCTATTTTCTCTCTAAATTCTTTCTCCTACTCTCTTCTATTAAATCTTATATCCTGAGTGAATACTTGAGAGAGTTTCTTGCTAGTTCTGTGATCCTCGAATATTATTCGAGAAGTTCCTGTTGTATCCTGGGGGACTTGCGCAATACACCGCGGATAAGTCCTTAAGGACAGTGAATCTACACGCCTCAGGAAATTGCGGTTCAAGTTTTTGTCAGCACAATTTACTACACTACATCCACTATTATTTTTCTCTACTGTAATGTGTGCTTGCACTCGTTAGTTCTTGTGTCATAATCAGTGGCATAGGAAGTCTTGCAGAGTTTATCTCCCTTTTCCCAGCCTTTGGTGCACTATTTTGTTCCATAGTATTTTCCAGGTAGTTCATAATTTTTTTCCGCATTCTTCTTTATTCTTGATGCATTTTTTACACACTCTTATTGAATCTTTATGCATTTTTTACACACTCCTATTGAATCTTGATGCATATCGGTCCTGAAATACCACTTGTGCATAATCTTGCCCAATATTTATTTAATCCATAATTAAACACCATAATCTTGCCCAATATTATTTGTACATAATTACTATGATATTAAGCACTGATAAACTGATTTTATTAGGTATGGTCAAGAATACAGACAGGATAGTGAAACTTTGTTTACAGAAAACTACTTATATATAGATATGTGTGTAAATATATATACTTAGATAGAGAGCATATTTACAGGATAAGTTAGTTATATCTGTTTAACTAAATTATTTCTCTAACCACATAGGAAAAAAATTATAGTAACTGCCTCAAACAGTTACATTAAACCAGAACAAATATCTCATAACATAATATAGGAAAAATACTATAGTAACTTACCCCTACTTATGATGTTGGCGTCAAAAGTTGCATCCATAAAGTTATCTTCCCTTCCTTTTACTTAAGTATTTTTAATTCATTTTTTTTAATCTCTTATTGATTAGCTCCTTCATCTTCTACCTAGATTAATTATATTATTTTTGTATGTAAGGACTTTATAGGGAAACTAAAATGAAGTTGGTGCAGGGTGTGCAAACGATGGGTGGTGGGAAGGTTTGGGAAGCAGTGATTGGATATTCAGGGAAGCTTTAGGTTCTATTATGTTGGCATTATTTATTTTCTTCGCAATTATTTTTCTGGCTAAACATTTTTGGAGTGGAAGTTCTTGAAAACATTTTTCTACTTTGATATTGGGAATATATTACTGAAACTTGAAAATTTTATCGAGTTCATTAATTTCATACTTATATCAAGTTTACTTCCAAAATAATTTAGAAGTCTTTTTTCTTATATATTGTTAGACCATGAAGATTAAAGTATGAATTATTTTATTCTATTATTACCTTTTATAAATAATATTTTATTTATGCAAGTAAGAATACTTATGTTTATTTTAAGTTTTATTATATTCTATTTTATATATTATAATTAAATGAGCTTGACTTTTATATCAAAGATAAATGTTACCCGACCAATTTGTTGCAATGCAGATGAGTTGGGTGATAATTTCTGGCACTGGTGCATTGACCATTGTCCATAATATCCCGTGTCTCAAGGGCATTACAAGTGCTTAGCGAACTCAATAGGTACCGTTCGCAGTGTTTCAGCAAATGTGACATTACAAGGGCATTGGTACTTTTGGAGGTTGTATTTCTGGTAACCATTTGCTTTCAGGACACAAAAGATCATTGCAGGCAAGTGTCATTTCTTTCCTTATTTGAGAATATGGTTAAGTCATGTGTTATAACTGATAATCATCTTAGTTATGGTTGAACTGTGATAATGTACTTTGAAAATTGATTGATGTTATATTGTATTGTACTTATAAAAGTTAAAATTCTGGTTTTATCCTTTCAAGCACTGAAAGCCATTGAAAAGCTGTAGAAAAATGTGGATAATCTTATAGTTATTCCAAATTACCGCTTCCTTGACATGGCTAATGAGTAGACACCTCTTTAAGACGCTTTCCGTCTGGCAGATGATGTTCTGAGGCAAGGAGTGCAGGGAATATCAGACATCATAACAATAAGTTAATTAACAATTTTAGCAGACTTTTTATCTAGAAGCATTAGTTCTTCATTTTAGGATGGTAGATTGAGAAGAGTAAGAGAGAACATTACAGGCTTGAATCATTTTTCATATCCTTTCTCCCAACTCATTGGAGTGTTTGTCCCACTGTCATAATTGAACAATTATATATTGCAAAGTACATTTTGATGTTGGTTTATAAGGATGATATTCCTACTGTCTTTTTACAAATACCTAGGCTTGTAAATGTGGATTTTACTGATGTAAAAGCTGTGATGAAAGACTTTGGAACAACAATGCTTGGTGTGGTTGTTTCCTCCACTAAAGACTGATGGCATTCTCCTCCTTGAATTCACAAGCCAGAGAGCTCTAGACTTTGGAAAATCAACCAACAACAAAGGAGTCATGCTTGATTGGGTGAGTTTGTTTCCCTTTATTCATTAGAACTCTTTCCTTTACTAAGCTAGAGTGATGACTATGCAGATATTACCTTGTGGAGAGAGCTAAGGATGTTAATATTGTTGGGATTTTAGTTGGAACTCTTGGGGTTGGTATGTTGTCTTGTCAATTTTTTATTTATTTTTTGTGTCCATGATAATTGCTAAAGTAGCATGTGCATGTACAGAATTATATTGTCACATTCCTTGTGAAGCATTACAATATTGCAAACATCCAAAAACCAAAACATTTTATTTGAATATTATTGTCTAGTAAGAAAGGATATCAAGAGTGAGTCCTTAATGTTACTAACCTTGAATGCCATAAGAAGAACTATGTGAGACATCATTTGATTATTGTCTATGATTACATAATGCATATGTAAATGGTTCACAGTCTTGGTCATATGGTTTAGGTATCTATAAGAAATGTGGAAACTATCTCGTGTGAGAGTAAATATATTATATGCTTGTTGTTTTTAATAGAAGTGTGATTTAATTTAACATATTGCTTACTGATGCAGCTGGTTATCTTCACATAATCAATCAAATGAAGGAGTTCATAACTGGAGCAGGCAAGAAGGCCTATACTTTGGTCATGGGAAAGTCAAACCCAACTAAACTAGCATATATTTGAGTCTGTCTTTTTGTAAAAACTTTCTAACATTAATATATTAACAATTAGAAAATTATTTTCTCACTGATATATATACTATGATATTTTCTCACTGATATAGATATTTTATTATATTTTTCTCATATAAATAAAGTTACTTTACTTAGGAGTGGAACATATATTGATCACTTTGTCTTAATTAAGCTTAATTAAGCTAATGCATATCATTAATATATTAACAATTAACTATTATTTTAATTATTATTTTATATTGTAGGTATCTAAATAAAGAAGTATACCAAATGATGAAGTGTACCAAATGATGAAGGCAGCGAAGACAATGAAGAACAACAAAATTGATGATGATAATTTAGAAAATGTTTATTGTAATTTTTAAGATTGAACATGTTATTTTTTAAGTTGAACAATTAATTATATTTTTAACATTTACTGTTTATTTTATATAATAATATTTAATTTTGGTTTCAAGTTTTAGTTTATTATTAAAACATTTTTTATGATCATTAAATTCATTTGAATAATAAAAAAAATTAAATTATTTACATTACCGACAATTCTAGAAACCCAACTACGAAAATTCAGTAATTACCGGGAGTTTTAAAAAACCATCACAAGTATCAATGGTTTTGTTGAATCTCAACAATTACCGGCGGTTTTCATAAAAATTCCCGCAAATAGGGACGGTTTTCACAAAAACTCCCACTAGTAACGGCGGTTACACACAAAACCGTCGAAAAATATTTGTGACGGTGCTTTTTCCAATGATTTTCCAAACCGCGAGAAATGTATTTACTAAAGGTTAAAATTGCCAAAAATGTCATAAAAAACCATGGTAAAATTTTAGATTTTTGTAGTAAATAATTTATCTAGTATAATAAAATATGTTAACAAACAAAACCATTTTAATTTCGCATCCTTCAAGCTCTTACATACTTACATATTAATTTTATTAAATATATTTATTTTATTTTTAATTGATATGAAATATCTAATACATTTCTTCCGAGACATATATATATATATATATATATATATATATATATATATATATCAAAAGTGAAATTATATGTGATTTAATAATAAATTATACAATAAATTTAATAAACAATAAATTTCATTAAGATATATTTTGGATGACTTTCATGTTATATTAAAAAGTAAAGTTTAAAACTAATTTAACTTTGTTGAAATTAGTTTATAAAATAAGATTTTATTATATATTAAAAAAAATTATCTTAAATTGATGTGAGATTTTAATAAAAGAAAAAATTAAATATAAAAATTGTAACATCCCGATTATATAATAACAATTATTACATAATAAAGACGTCATCATTTAAAATATAGAGAACAGTCAGAATACGACGTGTAATTTAAGTACAAATTACAGTCATCCAAAATAAAAGAAAACGGAAATTCAAACTTAAAAGTTCATATATTAGAACACTACACGTGTTCAGATATGAAACTTCCTAGGCACACTACTCCGCAGCCACATTATTCCCAAGCTCTTGCTCCAGAGGACTCTCCTCGGCATTCTCCTCGACCATATCTGCTCCCATCCAAGTGGATGATCATTGCCGAATAACATAATCCGAATAGGCATACAACACAAACAATGCAAGGGTGAGCTAGATATAAAAAGCATGTTATCTCCTAGTACAGTTAATTCACGTCATCATACATAGATTTAAATATAGAAATACTTAGGCATACTTATTAAACCACAATCTACATACTCACACAACTCATCCGGATTTTGTATAATTGTCGAACTATTGGTCGTCTCTACACTTGCTAGCTCTGCTGGTCTTTCTCCAACGCTAGCAATATAAATCCCCCAAGCTGCCTATGTCTAAATTCAAAGACTATAGACGAGGATCTCCCTCTACTCTCACCACTGACATTATTCTTCTCTACTTGAGTGTGAATAATGCTTTGAGTGTAGGGATAGACATACCATTTCGAAGCCCCTACAATTATACAGACACAACCACAATATTTCACATAACTACTTCCATCCATCTCTCCCTGAGATTTCCGAATCATACTCACATTCATCATTTTCATCATATAATCACGGTAATTTATCATAATTCATACATGCTCACATTTTCAAATAAATCACATCGTATCATACTTTCAACATTTTACATATTTAATTCAATCCAAAACAATAGCAATTTAACCCTTTGCACACTCTTGGACGAACACTATTCACCACCAAATTGGACGAACGCTATTAAGGATCTGGACGAACATTATTTAAAAAAAAACGGACGAACGCTCAAGTTTAGGACGAACGTCCACTTTTCACAGTTTGGACGAACATTCATTTTCCGGACGGACGAACGCTTGCCGAACACTCCACTGGACGAACGCTCTCTGGTGTTGAAGGACGAACGCTCTCTGGAGTTGAAAGACGAACGCTCTCTGGAGTTTGAAGGACGAACGCTCTCACGCACCAAAAACGAACGTATAGAAATTCTAATTAACACAGGAGCGAATGCTCGAACGCAAGAGCGAACACTCGTCAGGCTTGAAGAAAACGAGTGCTCAACTTAGCTGAGCCGTGAGGACGAACGTCTATTTTCTCATTCGCGAACGCTCGCTCAGTAACATGAACGAACGTTCAATTCGTCCAAAAAGGACGAACGTTCAACTTTGTTTGGACGAACGCATAACCAAAATACGTGAACGAACGCTCATCGGCTAAGGGAAAAACGAGCGTTCAAAATGACAGGGACGAACGTTCTATTTCCGGACGAACGTTCATCAGATTTAAACAACCGTACTTGGAAGTGCGGTGCTCTAATCTAAACAGTAAACGTGCACTTTGAAGTGCGGCGGGTTCTTTTCGCATTCCAGAAACGCTTAAACTCAGATTTTTCATGCTTAAACAAATTCTAAATTTACTTTTAAGATAGTAAATTTTCATAATCAAAACGAAATAACTAGCTCCCCTTACCTCTTGTAGACTTCCTTTTGTAAAACTTTGAATCCAACACTTGCAGAACTAAGCTTCTTTCCTCTCCAGCAACTTCAAACTTCACGTTCTTCACCAAAATACAGCAGCAAACCTTCCCAGAGCAGAACCCCTTACCCCGTTTTATTCTCCTACGCGTTTGAATGGTGCCAAAAATCTTGGCTGCTTCCATCCCCAAAAATCCGGACGCTGCTCCGAGAAAATTTTGGACGCTGCTCCCCACTTCCAAATACCAACAAATTAATCCCCTGAAACCTGGATGCTACTTTTCCTAAATTCTCAATGCAACCAAAAACACTACAGCAGCTTGTCCTCCACTTTTATTAAAATAATAATAAAATAATAAAAAGTAAAGGACACGGTCCTTACATTCTCCCCAACACAAAAAAATTTTCGTCCTCGAAAATTGTGTTTATAGAAATAAGTGGGGGTATGCTTCTCTCATCTCATTCTCTAACTCCCAGGTGAAGTCACCTATTCTACCATCCCAGATGACTTTGACAAGAGTGACAGTTCTCCCTCTAAGTTGTTTGTTCTGACTTTCTTCAATCCTCACAGGTTGCACTTCCATCGATAAATCCTCTCTGACTTACACATTTTCATCTTCAAGCACATGAGAAGAATCTGACACATATTTTCTCAGCTGGGATACATGGAATACCGGATGTAAGTTCGCTAATTGGGGTGGCATGGCTATCTCATAAGCTACCGGCCCTATACGTCGCAGGATCTGATAAGGGCCAAGATACTTAGGAGACAACTTCCTAGCCCGAATTGTTCTTCCTACACCAGTAGTCGGAGTCACTCGGAGAAACACATGGTCTCCAGCTACAAACTCTAACGGCTTGCGCCTCTGATCAGCATAGGACTTCTGTCTACTTTGAGATGCTCGCATCTTTGCCTGTATAAGCTTCACTTTTTCTGTAGTCTGTTGAACTATCTCTAGTCCCGTTAACACATACTCTCCTTCCTGAAACCAACACAAAGGCGTTCTACAGCGTCTTCCATACAAGGCTTCAAACGGAGCCATACCGATACTGGCATGATAACTGTTATTATAAGTGAACTCAACCAGAGGTAATATCTCGTCCCATACTCCTAAATGGTCCAAAATACAAGTCCTTAATAAATCTTCAAGAGATTGGATCGTCCGCTCGGACTGGCCATCTGTTTGAGGATGATAAGCCGAGCTCATCTGTAGCTTGCTTCCCATTTCACTCTGAAGAGTCTGCCAAAACCTGGATGTGAATCTCGGGTCCCTATCTGATACAATACTTGAAGGTACCCCATGCAACCTCACTATTTCCTTAACATATAGTTGTGCCAACTTTGTCATGGACATTCTCAAATCAATTGCCAAGAAGTGAGCACTCTTGGTTAATCGGTCTACTATTACCCAAATTGCGTCATGCTTTCGAAAAGTGCGTGGCAAATGGGTAACGAAGTCCATAGCAATGCTATCCCATTTCCACTCTGGAATCTCCAACGGTTGCAACAAACCTCCAGGTCTTTGATGTTCCACTTTTGCCTTTTGACAAGTCAAGCAAGAAGCCACAAACTGTGCCACATCCCTCTTCATACCCGACCACCAGAAAGATTTCTTTAGATCTTGGTACATCTTCGTCATGCCTGGATGCATGCTAAAACGGCTTTTGTGACCTTCTTCCATGATTAACTTCTTTAATCCAGAGTTGCTAGGGATACAGACCCTGCCTTTGAATCTCAAAATACCGTCGGCCCCCAAGATAAAATCTTTACCTTGCTCGGTTCCAATCAAAGTAGCTGACGTCTGGAGTTCAATATCTCTTGACTGCTCTTCTTTAACATGCTTCAACAAGTCATTAGATATCACCAAAGTACCGCACCTGATGCTGTTAGCTTCAAATTCTACTTGCAACCTCAAATCTCTGAAGCTTGTTACTAGCTCTAATTCTCTAATCATCAATGAGGACATATGTACTGCCTTCCTGCTCAATGCATCTGCCACAACATTGGCTTTTCCAGGATGGTATAAAAGATCAAAGTCATAATCCTTAAGGAACTCTATCCATCTCCTTTGCCTCATGTTAAGCTCCTTCTGATCAAAGAGATATCTCAGGCTTTTATGATCACTGAACACTTGAAATTGTGCACCATACAGGTAGTGTCTCCAAATCTTCAAAGCAAAAACTACAGCTGCCAACTCCAAGTCATGAGTGGGGTAATTCTTCTCATGAACCTTGAGTTGTCTTGATGCATACGCCACTACCTTCTTCTCCTGCATCAGTACACACCCTAATCCCTGATGCGAGGCATCACAGAACACCTCAAAAAGTTTACCTGCGTCAGGGATGACCAAGACGGGTGCACTAGTCAACCTTTTCTTTAGCTCTTGAAAACTAGTTTCACAACGATCTGTCCAAACAAAAAGTTGATTCTTTCTAGTCAGTTGCGTCAATGGTGCCACAATTCTGGAAAAGTCCTCAATAAAACGGCGGTAATATCCCGCTAAACCCACGAAGCTCCTGACCTCAGTAACAGTCTTAGGTCTTTCCCACTGAAGTACTGCTTGCACCTTAGCGGGATCAACAGAAATTCCTCCAGCTGAGATTACGTGGCCAAGAAAAAGAACTTCTTCCATCCAAAATTCACACTTAGACAATTTGGCATACAATCGTCTTTCTCTCAGCACTTCAAGTACTGTCCGAAGGTGATCTGCATGTTCTTCTCGAGTCTTAGAATAGACAAGTATATCATCTATAAAGACCACCACAAATTTGTCCAAGAAAGGTCTGAAAATTCGATTCATATAGTCCATAAAAATGGCTGGAGCATTAGTCACACCAAAAGGCATAACCACATACTCATAGTGGCCATATCTGGACCTGAACGCTGTCTTCTGCACATCATCCGCTTTCACTAAGATCTGATGATAACCCGACCTCAGATCAATCTTAGAGAATACTGTAGCTCCATGTAGTTGATCCATCAAATCATCTATTCTCGGCAACGGATACTTGTTCTTGATCGTCAACTTATTCAGTTGCCGATAATCAACGCACAGCCTTGAACCACCATCTTTCTTCTTTACTAGCAACACTGGTGCTCCCCAAGGCGAAACACTAGGTCGGATCAATTGTTTCTCCAATAGGTCTTCAATCTGCTTCTTTAACTCTACCAATTCTGCTGGAGCCATCCTATACGGAGCTATAGAAACTGGTCCTGCTCCTGAGACCAAATCAATAGAGAACTCCACCTCACGTGGAGGAGGTAAACCAGGAACTTCTTCAGGAAAAACATCCAAGAAGTCGTTTACAACTGCTAGGTTTACACTCTGACTCTCCTGTGCCGCATGATGTGAAACTTGCGTCGCTTCTATATGTGATAACACCAAAAAGCAACTAGCACCTTCCAGAAGGTCTTGTCTCAAGACGCCGATCGACAAAGGCACAAATTTGTCTTTATCAGGAAACATCAATTTCTTACTACCGCAGTCAATGAGGATGCGATTGGTAGATAACCAATCCATTCCCAAAATTACTTCTAATCCTTGCAAAGGTAAACAGATGAGG